>NW_027175887.1:1648836-1723836 GCF_023055335.1 Clinocottus analis
CCCCGAAGAGAAACGACAACTTAATTGGATTCTTGAAAAAAGAAATTGTAAAATCTTGAATTTCCCATGTTTCCCTGACTTTCCTGATTGTGTGTAACTTCACACAATCATGCGTTGGTTATGAACAAACACACACGAGTGTGAAGTCAAGCGCATTCATCACAAATGCAAATAGAGCAAAACGTTTGTTCGACACACGATGGTGGGATCAGTGCAGCTGGCAAGAAAAACTATGGGTTAGTCAAAATAATGTAAAGGGTTACTGAAATAATAAAGTGTATTTATATTTAAGTCCTGGGACACACGTCGTCTGTAGCAATGAGCTCTGGATGTGAACTCAGCTAAAAAAAATAAGGACACATCTCTTTCAGTGTGTTTTGATACAGTTGGTAAATAAAAAACAAAAAAAATGTTTCGTTATATTTGTTGAAATTATCTTTTACATCCTGACAATCAATAAATCAAACGCTCTGACAAAAAACTACAGTCGGTATCTGTGGCTGTCCGTTACCCCCGCCTACCCGCTGCTAGCTGCACAGCTGTATTGACGATAGCCACGTTAGCAAAACGCGTCCCGCCAACGCAGATTAAGACGCCTAATCTGACGCCCTCTAGTGTTCAAAGGCAGCGCAGCGCTGAAGTTCAATCAGGAGGCCGTGTCTGCTCGCTTCATCCCAGCACGCCGCTCCTGTTGAAAAGCTCTGACGGCGTTGGTTCTTTATGGAAAAATTGCCGCTCGGTGCTATTGACCACCGCGCGGCTGCATCAGAACACCCGGTTCATAAAACACACAAAAGAGAGCCTCCACTCGGAGGTACGGTTTATTTTATTGTCGTTTTAGATTTTCTTCCTGCGGGATATTATTGCCTTTGTCGAGTCATAAATATTACAGCTGCTGCTCTCAGAACGTTTCAGTTGTTGCGTCATTAAAAACAATCAGGAGCCAACTCGATAATGAGTCGTGTTAACGTGGTCGTGTTGAAACCATAAGACATGTTTATTCGTCACTCGCATTTCTAATCGCCGCGCCGCTTCGTGTCCTGAATGTCTGAGGCTGAAACGCAGAGGACAGCTGACAGATGATGAACAGTGAGAGAGGCCCTGGATCTGGATGTGAATGTTTGTTCACATGTGTAACGTTGCGCTGCACGAGCGTGGAGAAGAAGCCGTGTGTATTTCACTCTCAGTCCTAAAATGGAGCTCCCTTCAGGGTTTGCAGGTGGGTGAGAATGTCGCCCGCCGACTGGCTCCAAAGAAACTGCAACCTTGTCACAAGAGCTTCGACCAAACGGGACGTGTCGCGCTCGAGAGGCCCTCCCATCATTCATCAGCGTCACGTCAACAGCAAACCATCTGCCGTCCCTGGATTTATAAGCTCTGATCTGAGCGTTCGATCGTTCAGTCGTACGGTTACTACGTCAACAGGAAATACAAGATCTACCTTCCCTGGATGTGTGAAGCTTGGCAGAAAGGCCTTGTTGCTGCTGCTGGTGGGTGACAGCCAATGGACAATGACCAGGTCTGATCTATATTGACTTGTTTGATACATACATGAGTTATTAATAAGGGGAGCAGCTTTGTGGCTGTAAGTTGGTGTTCTGAGTCATTTTGAAGCCGCTAGTCTCACGACCACGACGGCCAACTCACCTGAACAATACCTGTTTGTCACCGCAGAGAGATGACCGAGACGCCGAACTCCAGATCTGAAGGAAGGCAACGGACTTCCTGGAATTTGACGACCTTCATCTCGCTGTCTGTTGGTGCTGATGTGGCGGACGTCGCTTGTGAGAAACTCTGGCAGCAACAGCGTCAGTATTCTTTGCCTCTCTGAAGGAGCGCTCCTTCCGCTGTCCTCCATCTTTCTTTCTCTGTTCTTGAAGGGGCAGAAGCGAAGGAGCCCTTCTGGGCAGCTAACAGACTATTCTGCATGTCGCCGTCAGCGAGAACGTTACCCAGCACGCCGTTAAGTACATTTCTAAATGTTCCCTTGTTAGTTTTACAAATTGTTTGGGTCACAAATCGCTGAGCACCATGTCACACCCGAGCGTACACCTTAAGCCGTTGTTGTGGACGTGAATTGTTGCGTTACGCAGTTCTAACCACGAGGGACAAGGTGAAGCAGTTATCACGGCGCCCTCTCAAGGCGCGCTGAGTAAGGCGGTGTTTCAAAATGTATATTGTACGTGAAATCACAACGGGTGTAGCGTGTGAAACAGAGTACCGCCCAAAGAAAAGAAAGAGGGAGGCGGTGTTGGCACCGCTCAACAAGTAGCCCACTAAGTATTAGTGGAATATTCTTGTTTTTATTAGACATCTAATAGGAGGAAAACTAACTTTTCTGGACCAGGGGAAACACAGGAATACTTTAACTTCACATAATGTATCCATATAACAAGCAGACTGAAAACATCTCGTTCAGACAGCAGTCACAAATACAGACATAGTACAAAACCATTGATACACAAGTCTTCTACATATTCTGATATGTTGCGTATGGATGCTAATCGGTACTACTAGAGTGCGACCACACAATAATGTGGACCCTTGCATGAAGAGTGACTCACTTTGCACACCGTTGGCCTCGCATGGGAACCCTTCTTCCTCTTTCTCTGAAAGTACAGACGGTTGGCTGGAGTCTTTTTTTAAAGGGAAACACATGTTGGGGAACCTGAACATTTTGTCCTGATACCACATATGAGTGACATCACAGAGGTGTCATGATTTACATTTTGATAAAAGCTATTTAAGTATAAACTATGTTGGAGGAAGCCATGTCTCTGTTCTCCCGTCCCTCAAACTCATAACCGTAGTCTACAATTCTCCTTTGCTTTTCTTCCGAGGATGAAAAATCCAGACTTGGATACGTATTTAATCTGCTACTCGGAGCAGCATCCTGTTGCCTCTGGCTCAGTTCACACCGGAGAGTTTTATGGAGGACTTTGTTTCACAGACTTCAGACACAACGTATTGTCCTAATGAACCGAAGGAAAGGCTGCGAGGGAGCAGAGCCACGCTGTCTGCTCAAAAGAGGAAGACGGCAAAAAACAAAGTGCCACAGACACACACACACATATTTACAGAAGTGATGGAGACTTTTAAAGCGACATCGTTAAACTGTGGACTCTGGATTTTGTATTTCAATTTCCTACTGTACAGAACCAATGAAAACACAGACATATAACACAACACACAAGACTGACACCTCCTGAAAAATATCTGACACTTTATGAGACATGAAAGTCCTTGTGCGAACCTGAATCCATCCATCTATTTACTTTACACTTACCCAGAGTCGAGTCGCGGGGGCAGCCGGCTTAGGAAGGTATTGCAGACGTTGTTCCTCTGCCCAGCAACGCTTTCCAGCAACGCTTTCCAGCAACGCTTTCCAGCAACGCTTTCCAGCTCTTTCTGGTGAACCCCGAGGTGTTCCCCAGGCCAGACGAGATATGTGATCCCTCCGGCGGGTTCTGGGTCTACCCCGGGGCCTCCTGCCAGTTGGACGTGCCCAGAAAACCTCTAACGGATGCCTCGTCAAGGAGGCGTCCTGTTCAGATGCCCGGACCGCATCAGCTGGGCCCTTTCGACACCGCGCTCCCTTCGTGTGTCTGAGCTCCTCGCGTACTCTCTAAAGCTGAGCCCAGCCACCCTATGAAGGAAGCTCCTTTCGGCCGCGTGCATCCACTTGTGTCCTCGTTCTTTCGATCACTTTCCCAAAGCTCTCGCCCGTAGGAGAGGATCGGATCGAAGAGGGACAAACAGAGAGCTTGGCCCTCCGGCTCAGCTCCCTCTTCACCACGGTGGTGAACGCCTGCAGCACTGCAGAGGCCGCACTGAACCGCCGGTCCATCTCACGCTCCATTTTACCATCTCTCAGGAACCAGACCCAGAGACACTTGACCTCCCTCTCCCGGGGCGGTGGCTTACTCCCAACCCGGAGAGAAGCGCAGCCTCAGATTGGGAGGTTCTGTCTTTAAATGTGAAACTGTTGTTGTCCAATCTCGTGATCTGATGAAGGTCCTTTGGACCAAAAGCTCGTTTTAGGTGCTCACCGCGTAGGTCCAAGTGTGCGGATATCTCTTTAGCAAGATGTTGAAAACCAGTACCAGCCCCTTAAACCTGCTGCTAGCTTTAAGGTGGGTTGGTGCGGTTACAGCAAGACAAATAAAACATGAGTTTTTTGAACCCAGTAGAAGGCTTCATCCCGTAACTCACAGACTATTGAAGACTCGTCCGTGGTTGGGATATGGATGTTCTCGACGGCACCAAAGTGTGGATCTGGGCCGGGCCGACAGGGTGAAGACGTAGGGAGCCCAAGGAGCTGGCGGCTTGGCCAGAAAAGAGCAGTTTGTCACACAACCATGCAGAAAGTATTGCATCTGTTCTGGGTTCTGCCAACAGCGAGGCTCATGGTCGGCTTTCCCTCCCTGACCCGAAGGTGTTCATCCATGCTGCAGCATGACTAAAAAAACTGAACATTAGCATCACCACCCTGAAGTTGATCCTGCCGACACATGTGCTGCTGTTGAAGAGTAGTTTGACTTTGTCGCAGGAGTCCAGACGAGTGGGTCAACGGATCATAAAACTCACGCTTCTGATCGGATCAGCACAAAAGAAAAGGGAACAAATATAACTTCTAGAGATCCCTGATCACATTTCTTTTTGCCACCGTTGATAATTGCCGATCGTTGATGATCCATGTTGGCAGATACAGATTCCTCTGTTGTTTGTTTGTAGCAGCCGGTCTACGAGGATCCACACCGATTTATTTTGCCACCATGAAAAATCCGAAATGTTATCCTTTTAATTTGTCATTAAAAACACACAATTCAAATGATAAGGAAATAAACAATTGTATGTTTTATTAATTATAATAAATCTTGTCATTGGTAGCTTTAATGATAAGTTTAATGAAGGTTTACTATTCTAGTGTAAGCGGCTCATACTTCCCTCTCTAATATAAACTTGTTTCTGACGTCATAAAGGTAAGCATGACGAGATATAAAGATACCTGACGCATTTAACTGCATTTAGTCCCAGACTATAATCTGAGCAGGGTGCTGTGGCTTGGTACCAGCAGTAGTGTGATGCTGCATTTTGGCCATTACCAACATTAGCAATGTTCATAAGCAAGTTGAAGAACTACTAATGTTTCTAGCCGCAGAAGGCAGACAAACTGTTTTATTAAAGGATAAAGCATCCAAGAGAGGATCCAGATGAACAGGATGACTCATCCAGATGAGTTCAGAAACTATCTCACAAAGAAACAGCCAGAGGGAGCCGACATGGATGTCAAAATAAACCAAGCAGGCCTGCAGGACGAAGCATGCTGCCCTCTACTGACTGAAGCTCATCAAGCCAATGTGAGCTGTCAGAGGAGGGAAGGCACCTCTGGTAGGAACGCTATGACATAACTCGTAATCCTCAAAACTATCCTGAAATAATTACACGAAACATTTAGCTTCAATTTTATTTATTTATTTATTTATTACACAAAATGACTTCACTCGTTCATTAATGAATTCCAAACAGGTGAAACATGACTACACAGCACTCTGATGTCACATTGCTTTTTTCTCACCTTCAGTAGCACGAAGACATCTTGTAGAAGCAGTTGAGACAATAAGTTGTTTAACTTTGCCATGTGTTACCGACTGTATGTCAAGCAAAGTGACCAAACAAAGCTATTATATTAATTATTTATTTATTAAGAAATTAATGAATTAAAATAATAAATGTTTGGACCAAATAAATAATGAAAACTCTGCTTAGTGTCTCAGTCCTGTCCTTTTCTGACAGTTATGTCGCGTCGTGGCGGACAGCCGGTTGCAAAAATTTAAAACTAATTCAGTTTAAATATTTAGCTCTGACCTCTTTTTTGAGTTCATATTTAACAGAATAGTTAAGTTTCTAAATAAAACGTAATGCTACTGAAATGAATGTTACTCAACACATGTAACGTTATACAAGAAAAACAAAAAGGCAATTATTATTTGTAAATCTAAAAAACTGTGAAGAAGATGGTGAAAAAGTTGATTTCAGACACCGTTCACGGCCATCGGTGTTGGTTTCAACAACTTTGTGGTCATGGTTGATATGCATTGGTTGTTGGATAATGTTAGCCAACAGTAAAAGCTAGCTATGTCCTCTTAGCCTCGTGCCAACATGCGTCTTTCCATTGAGACACGCTATCCTTTTTGTAGCTTAGCTACACACGACCGGAGAAAATGTGCCCCCTTAATTCACCACTGTTAACTGCTCGCTAGCTAGCAGCTATCTAGCTAATAGCTATTTAGTGTGTAGCTATCTAGCTAGTGGATATCTAGCTAGATAGCTACTAACTAAATAGCTATCTAGTTATTAGCTATCTAGTTAGTGGCTATCTAGTTAGCGGATATGTAGTTAGTGGCTATCTAGCTAGCGGATATCTAGCTAGATAGCTACTAACTAAATAGCTATCTGGTTATTAGCTATCTAGTTACTAGCTATCTAGTTAGTGGCTATCTAGTTAGCGGATATCTAGTTAGTGGCTATCTGGCTAGCAGATATCTAGCTATATAGCTACTAACTAAATAGCTATCTGGTCATTAGCTATCTAGTTAGTGGCTATCTAGTTAGCGGATATGTAGTTAGTGGCTATCTAGCTAGCGGATATCTAGCTAGATAGCTACTAACTAAATAGCTATCTGGTTATTAGCTATCTAGTTACTAGCTATCTAGTTAGTGGCTATCTAGTTAGCGGATATCTAGTTAGTGGCTATCTGGCTAGCAGATATCTAGCTATATAGCTACTAACTAAATAGCTATCTGGTCATTAGCTATCTAGTTAGTGGCTATCTAGTTAGCGGATATGTAGTTAGTGGCTATCTAGCTAGCAGATATCTAGCTAGATAGCTTCTAACTAAATAGCTATCTGGTTATTAGCTATCTAGTTATTAACTATCTAGTTAGTGGCTATCTAGTTAGTGGCTATCTAGCTAATGGCTATCTAGCTAGCGGATATGTAGCTAGCAGCTTCAATGGCACATATTTTGGGTCGGCGGAGTTGAAGTTAACACACCGTTCCATTGAATGTTAACAATATATGTCTTGTATTAGTCATTTCAGGTCGTGTGTTCCAGGTGCCACCGTGAGTTCAAGAAAAAGAAGTTGTCAAAACCGGATGTGTGATTATTTCGGTCAAGAGTGTGCTCAATTTGCTTAATTTACTTCAGAAAAATTATTTTCGGAGGAAAATTAACACCAATTCACGCTACTAATTTTGCTGTGCATGGCAGTGAAAGATACCGACAAAAGAAATATTCATGAAATGAAATCAAAGCATAAAAAACTTGGACACGAGATCATCAGTTTACGTCCATCATCCTTCATCCAACAGCAAATAGCTGCTCTCATAACAATCAGGCTTACTCACATGTTTTTAAAAGTAAAGTTAATCCAATCAGTTTATTTGATAAGTGTAATGGCTCAAATGTACAGCCATGCATAAAATACATGAATATAAATTTAAAGCCCATATTTATAATGTGCCGATTTAATTACGCCCATTAACGTTGTGGCCCCATACGGCTCCTACCCCTCTTTAGGAGGTGAAGGAGGAGCAGCATGGGGCCACAACGAGGTCAACAAACAGGACTTTCACACCTGGAACCAAAAGTCAACGTTGAGTTATTTGGACCCAAACCAGGATCTATTTCCTCGAGTCAAAGGCAGGAAAAATAATGTATGGCTTCAAAAATGATAAATTGTGTTTGATGAATACCGGCTGGTACATTTATTCATCCATAACAGATAGAACAGCTATGGGGAAAAAGGTCTGATTCACTTTGTAGTGTTGGTTTGTTCTTTAGCACCACGTCCCCATGTGGGAAGTGTTTGGAAGTGGGGATGAAGCAGAGCCCTGTGGTGCTCCTCCTCTAATTACTCTGTAAACACAGAGTGCCTCTGAAAGAACCTCACAACTTAAACAACCTTTTTAATATCGTATGGAAGGCAGTGATACCTGGAGAAGACGGACGCGTCGCTCTCCTGCTTCACAGGCAACATCTCCTGACGGCCCGAGATCATGCAAACGCATTTCAGAGGCGAAGACCTTTCTTTACGAAAGAGGATAAAATGCTTGTTTAAGACTTTCCAAGAGGGACAATTATCCTTTAATAGCAGAGTGGAGAAATCATCATTTACTTTTATGTGTACCAAAGATATATAACTTTAAGGTGTCTTTTTATTTTTATAAGCTGTGCTTTCTAATAGGGAAACTTAAAAGGTCAGGAGGAAGACATTCACGTGCATAAAATATTGTTTGTGTCGGAAAAATGAGAACAAGGCATGTGGGAGATGTTGAAGGAAACGGAGGAGCACAACTCCAGAGCTAGCGTGAGGACGAAAACCTGAAAGCTATAAAAGCGAAGACTTCACAACTTGCTACTGGGCAGATGAGAGCATGCGACCCCCGCAGAGTAGAAAGGAAAGAGAGAGAGAGAGAATCACAGAATGAGACATATTGAGAGAGACATGGAGAGAAAAAAACACATTAATTAAAACAAGTTGTAAACGGCAGGAGGTCACTTTATATTTGCTTGTTAAACTTGACCCATGCGGTGCGAACACACATAAGCGCTTAGTTTCGAAGTGCAACTGAGATACTGCAGAGCATCGTGTGTGTGTGTTTGTTTGTGTGTGTGTGTGTGTGTGTGTGTGTGTGTGTGTGGGTGGGTGTGGGTGAGAACATCCGTATGTGTGCGGGGGTTGGCGTCATGCACCACGCAGCAGAGTCTGACCGATATCCTCCGGCTGGTGTCTTGGTCGTGTGTTAGAGCGTCAGACGTGAGAACATGTGCTTCTTCATATTAAAGGAACAGTGCACGGTTTCTTGACCTCACGGGCGTTGAGTCGTCGCAGGAGCTCAGAGCAGAGGAGATGAGGCTGAGGCGTGGAAATAATTAAACGGCACAAAATATGAATGAAAAGTAGCAGTAAGCTCGGGGCTTAATAATCCATTCTTCATCACTGGTTTCAGATCGGAGGCAGCGGTGTTGTGGACCGCTGTACGGCTACGAGGAAGAGCAGCGGTCATACACATGTCGACCAATGGATTTCTATGACTTTAAACCAAATTTCCATGACTTTTTCATGACTTCAAACTACATTTTCATGACTTTAAACACAATTTCCATGACTTTAAACACAATTTTCATGACTTTTCCATGACTTTAAACAAAATTGATATGACTTTAAACACAATTTACATAACTTTAAACCGAATTTCTATGACTTTTTCATGACTTTAAACTACATTTTCATGACTTTAAACACAATTTCCATGACTTTAAACACAATTTCCATGACTTTTCCATGACTTTAAACAAAATTGACATGACTTTAAACCACATTTCCATAAGAAAACATTTTGTGGACTCTCTGTGTATCCATATAAAAGTGATAAAATGTAGTATTTAAACTAACAATGAGGATTCAAAGCATACAGTAAACCTTAAACGACACAAATGAATGAGACAATAGATGGTTTAAAAGAATAAACATTTATGTAGATTATATTTTGAGCCTCTTTCTTGTAAAAGCATATTCATTATTTCAAACTCAGTGTAGATGAACGTCATGAGCACATGAATATGACACATTCACATGACTTTTACAACACTTTTGGGATTTTATTTTTTTTCAGGCCTGGACATTTTACAATGTCATGTCTTTTCCAGGTTTTCCATGACCGTGAGAACCCTGAAGAGGCTTCAGGCGATGATACACGAATCAAATCATAGTTATGAATATTTTGTTCCGCTTCCCCGCCAATAAATCTCCCTCGCTGTGACACGCCGTTTCTCCACCGTCCGATCTGGAGACAGGAAGCTGCTCAGACTGCGGCGGCGTGCTTTCATGTTCCTCTTGTATCGGCTCTCAAATAAAAGCTCACATCGGTGCAGCTCGAGGCCGGAGGCAGCGAGGAGGAAAGTCACGTCAGCTCTGAATCCTTCACGACAGCACGGTTATAAACTTTTCCTTCCTCCGCTGAGTTGGGCCGGCAGCAGCTGATGTCATCGCCTCGCCCCTCTCTCTCTCTCTCTCTCTCTCTCTCTCTCTCTCTCTCCAGCCCGGCTGCCAGTGCCAAATGTAAAAGCCGTCACCTCGGCTCACCTTCCAGGTGGCGATGGGAGAATATCAGGAGACTTCATCAGCATAAAAAGCCACGAGTCCGCCTGGTTGGTCTCTGGAGTCCTAATGCTGTTAGTCACATGACTACATGTTGTTTTGGGTTAAAACCCAACATAATGCTTTCCCCCCGTGGAGAAGCAGCCAACAAGTCACTACAAGTGCCTGATTTCGCTCTCCGCCTGTCTCTCTGGGATGTTCACGTGCATTCCTCTCTGACACCTGGAAGCTGAGGGCTCAGCACAGGAAGCAAGAGCCTGAACCAACATGGACGCTGTCCCGGTGGATCTGTGCCCGACGGGCCACGCCCCGCGCCCCCGGGGGTACGGCGGAGCGGGATCCGGGAGCGAGGACGTCTGTCTTGGCCCTCACCCGTCAGTCAGTCACACACACACACACACACACACACACACACACACACACACACACACACACGTGTGTATAGAGAGTAGTTGCTCAAACTGAGACTCTTGTGTATTACGTTTAAATTGTCTTTTACCTTTCAACAGTCGACATTTGATCCATGACTCGGCTGCTGGGTCAAACTGTGATCCCACGACACGAGTCCGTCAGGCGACAACTTGTTTTTCGGGACAAAAAAACCCCGACAAAACTGGTTGTGTGACAGGTGCATCAGAGCAAAGTACAATCTTCAAAACCCAATGAGCAGGACTCCCACACAGGGTGTATTTCATTACAACTTTGGAAATGCTGAACCATTAAATGACAAAGGTCACAAGGGGAAGCATCGGGGAAGTATTTAGAGGTCGTTGTGTCTGCAGGAAAGTCTCAAAGACTAAAACGTCGGCAGGAAGGGGATGAATGTGAACGTTTGCGTTCGGTCGGAGCAGCTACAAGCGACGCAGAGCGCAATAGGCGTCGTGTGTCGTACGACCGTTATCGTGAAGCACGTGGTGTAATAACACGTATCGCCAGCAGGAGGCCGCTGCTGCTGTCACTGCAACCAAAATAAACAATGACTTCACACTTTTTATGATACGTTGTTTTACGCAATGTTGTTTCTCGTAACGTAGTTTCTAGTAACGTGGTTTTTAGTAACGTTGTTTCTAGTAACGTTGTTTTTAGTAACATTGTTTCTAGTAACGTAGTTTCTAGTAACGTTATTTTTAGTAACGTTGTTTCTAGTAACGTTGTTTTTAGTAACGTTGTTTCTAGTAACGTTGTTTCTAGTAATGTTGTTTCTAGTAACGTTGTTTCTAGTAACGTTGTTTTTAGTAACGTTGTTTTTAGTAACGTTGTTTTTAGTAACGTTGTTTTTAGTAATGTTGTTTTTAGTAACGTTGTTTTTAGTAACGTTGTTTCTAGTAACGTTGTTTCTAGTAATGTTGTTTTTAGTAACGTTGTTTTTAGTAACGTTGTTTTTAGTAACGTTGTTTCTAGTAACATTGTTTTTAGTAACGTTGTTTTTAGTAACGTTGTTTCTAGTAACGTTGTTTTTAGTAACGTTGTTTCTCGTAACGTTGTTTCTAGTAACGTTGTTTTTAGTAACGTTGTTTCTAGTAACGTTGTTTTTAGTAACGTTGTTTTTAGTAACGTTGTTTCTAGTAACGTTTTTAGTAACGTTGTTTCTAGTAACGTTTTTAGTAACGTTGTTTTTAGTAACATTGTTTTAGTAACGTTGTTTCTAGTAACGTTGTTTCTAGTAACGTTGTTTTTAGTAACGTTGTTTTTAGTAACGTTGTTTCTAGTAACATTGTTTTTAGTAACGTTGTTTCTAGTAACGTTGTTTCTAGTAACGTTGTTTTTAGTAACGTTGTTTTTAGTAACGTTGTTTCTAGTAACGTTGTTTTTAGTAACGTTGTTTCTAGTAACGTTGTTTTTAGTAACGTTGTTTTTAGTAACGTTGTTTCTAGTAACGTTTTTAGTAACGTTGTTTCTAGTAACGTTTTTAGTAACGTTGTTTTTAGTAATGTTGTTTTTAGTAACGTTGTTTCTAGTAACGTTTTTAGTAACGTTGTTTTTAGTAACATTGTTTTAGTAACGTTGTTTCTAGTAACATTGTTTTTAGTAACGTTGTTTTTAGTAACGTTGTTTTTAGTAACGTTGTTTTTAGTAACATTGTTTTAGTAACGTTGTTTCTAGTAACGTTGTTTCTAGTAACATTGTTTTTAGTAACGTTGTTTTTAGTAACGTTGTTTTTAGTAACATTGTTTTAGTAACGTTGTTTCTAGTAACGTTGTTTTTAGTAACGTTGTTTTTAGTAACGTTGTTAATAGTAACGTTGTTTCTAGTAACGTTGTTTTTAGTAACATTGTTTTAGTAACATTGTTTTAGTAACGTTGTTTCTAGTAACGTTGTTTCTAGTAACGTTGTTAATAGTAACGTTGTTTCTAGTAACTCCGGCTTGAGTAATGTTTTATGTAAAGATGTTTTTCACAATGTTGTTTGACACAGTGTTATTTTTAGTTACTTTGTTTTTAGTTACTTTGTTTTTAGTTACTTTGTTTTTAGTAACTTTGTTTTTAGTAACGTTGTTTTTAGTAACTTTGTTTTTCGTAACGTTTTACGTAACTTTTGATTTAAGTAGTGTTGTTTTAAGAGGGTTAGCTTAGCATTTTTTCCAACCTTTTGCGTCTCTGTGAGCGTGCCACAAGGCCGACATGAGACGTATTCTGTGTTCAGAAACGTCGACGTTCAACGTATCGCAGATCGCAGCCGCGGTTCGATAACTTTGTTACAAACTTCTCAAAGCTTTCCTTCCTCACGCCCTCTTTTTGTTGGCTAACCTGTGGGTTTGGTTGGTTGAGAGCAGCTTGTTTGTTACACACACACACACACACACACACACACACACACACACACACACTTCTCTCCTCCCCTCTCCAACTGGGTGCCACATGAAAGCAGTGTACACCCGTCTCTCTCTGTGTTATTAGTATCCAGAGACTCCAGAGTGTCTGCTGCACTGTCACCTCCCACAATCTCCTTTACACGCACTCTGTGTGTGTGTGTGTGTGTGTGTGTGTGTTTTATAATATATAGATGGGTGCAACCTGTATCTATTGTCTGACTCACTCTGACAGGCAGACCAGAAATGCCCCGTCAGCACACTTTCAACGCCTTTGTGCGTGTGTGTGCGTGCATACGTGTGTGTGTGTGTACGTGTGTGTATGTGTGTGTGCTTCACACGTAACTACACGCTGAAAATAATACACTCGTAGCTGATTCAAACATAGGCATTTTATTTTTTACTCATATCCTGAAAAATTCAAATAAAAAGCTCCTCCGGCACAAAGCCGGCGGCGTCACTGTTTCCTTTACAGTCGACACTATAAATAACAAACCTGAGTACATTACACGTTTTAATAAAACACAAAGCACTTATTTTCATGTTTTAGCACCAACTCTCTGTCGCTTTGGGTCGTTGTACTTATGGTGAAGAAGAGCACCGCTCAGTTGCAGAACGGCTTCTGTGGCTCTGGGGGAGCTTTGTCAAATTACCCCGATGATGTCACAGTGATGTCATCGGGGTGGACTTGGTTTAGCGTTGGCAGATCTCAAATTCAAAACAGAGAGCCTGCATTGCAAAGGACGTGTCCGTTTATCAACCCAGGGAGAGGAAGTGGGGGGGTCTAATGAAAGACGCTGCATCAGGGTGCATTATGGGAGTTGTGTGATGGAGCATTTTTGGAGCTTGGCTCATAGTAAAGGATAAAAGTCAAACCATCTTGATACAGCAGAACCACAGATATAATTGTTTTTCATTTCACGCATTATTCTTCCTTGTAAAACCTGATGCCTACATTACCCAAAATGCAACTTGACCGCCGACAGCTCGGTCGCAAGTTCGAGTGCATGCTAATAGCGGCTAACGTCGCCTCAGGCTTCCAGCAGAGACGAGCAGCGGGCTACAGCGGAAAGCTAACTCTCTTCTCAAGCCTAGACCCGACCGACTCAAGTGACATCACTGGAGGCAATTCACCAGACGCCACACAGCTCCCTCTTGAGCCACTACTTCTTTCTTTTTTACTGTTAGCTACAGAAGTAAATCATCCACTTCTTGTCGTCTCCAGGTCGCTCGCAGAAATGACGTATTTTTGTCGGCCAACCAGGAAGTGATTGTCGCTCTGTTCCCTCGACAAAGAGCCAATGGGATTATTGCGGAAAATGAGCTCTGGAGCAAACAAACGTTTATGATCTCTGCTCACGAGAGGATTACCACATAGTTCATGTCGTTGAACAATGGCTTGAAAGTCTCCTCAGCCTGTGTTAACCACAGACCTTATTTCAGGCGTTTAACCCAAAAAACATTAAAACTTCCAGGCGAGGGAACCGAAGCAAAAGTGCTGACTCATTTCTTCTTCTTTCTTTTTTGTTGCTGTTATAATTGCGGCACTCTTTCGAGCCTCCATTGTTCCGTCCGTGAATTCATTCTCACGACTTATTCCTCGTGGAAAAATTCTGTTTATAATTTGGCGCCAATACAGAAATCCTTTCAGTGTCTCTACAGTTTGTCTTCTGCGTTCGGCTGATTTGAATGTCATATTTTAAAAGGTTATCAGCCTTTTCAGCGTTCATGTAAAGACCAGCGTGTCTTAAAGTTTGCTGGCGTGGTGTGGCGGCGCTTCAACCTGCTGCAAAGCCGAGAAAATGTCAGTAGTATTCCGTTTGAGAGGGGAAAGCTTTGCCAGACGTCCTTTTTCCAGGAAGAGAAACGAAGGAAAGACTGAAGCTTTTTTTGGAATAAATATGGTCGTAATTAAAATATAAATTTTGTACTACCAGTGACTACAAATAATAAAATATGAAAAAAAGGCCACGTGCGTCCCCCGCTGATCTCCAGGAGTTCACGTGAGTTGATAAACTTCAAAGCGGAGGAGAACGATGTGTGTCTGTTTGTTGACTTCACGGCTCGTGTTGGGTGATCACTGTCAGGTGTTTCTATTTCCAAAGGGTGCTCCAAATCCCCGCCTGAAAAAAAACAAAAAAACCCACAGGTGTTCGGAGCGCAGGCCTCCAGGCTTCAGCGTCAGTAGACGGCTCCCAGACTCTGTGCCGCCGGCGGCGCCGTTGGCGGCGTGTGGTGCGCCGGGCCCGACGGCTGCAGGCCTAAATGTGCGCCCTGCTGCTGGTACCAGTTCTGGTGCGTGTAGTCTTCCATGCAGGCGGGCGCTGGACCCCCAGGAGGCTGGTAGGGCCCCTGCCCTCTGGCGGTGGGGTCCACCATCGCGTTAGTCTTGACGCCGTCGCCGCCGCCGGCGCTCGTGTTGCTGCTGCTGTTGCCGTCGTCGTTGCTGTTTTTGTTGTTGTTACTGCTGCTGTCCCACACAGCTGGGGATGGAGGAGAGTTGCAGGCCATGGAATCGCTGGCGTCCGGACTGTGCTCGACAGGAATTTCCCCCAGCGGAAACTCTCCGTTCTTGTAGAGCTTTTTGAACTTGGAGCGACGGTTCTGGAACCAGATTTTGACCTGGAAGAACGAGCGTCAAACGGTGAGACGACTTACAGAAGTTCAAGAGTCAACTTGGAGCAATGTTCACTGAAATCCCGTGAGTCAGTATTGTGTTAGCTTCGGTTTGGTCTCCACCAACTCCTTAGGGTGAAATCTCTGGCGCACTAGCAGAGCATTTGGCCGCGAAAATGACAGATATTTTTCTCAGGAGGTGGAGGAGACCAAACATGGAGCAAAAATATTAATAATTGATTTGCATTCAGTAGGATGTAAATGAAAGCCAACGCACAGGCCAGGTTCTGGTGATTTACACTCCTCTACCACAGAAGAATGAAACGCATCTTCTGTTGGCTCGCTTTATTACATTTATATCACATTACCAGGCACAATATTAATCCTTTCATAAGCAGTTCCTTCCTCTAAACTGTTCTTTAAATAAAGTGACTAAACTGTTTTTACCAAAAAAGAAGAAAGAAATGTCGCAACAAAAAAGGCAAAAAGTGTGTTAATAATTCATAATGTACTGTAATGTAAAAAAAATAATTAATACATAATAGTTTTTTACTAATAATAAAACAGCATTCATGCAACAAGACATTATCAAAACCAGTTCATGCATTACTCTAGATTATCACACGTTACAGTCACACGATGGCACAATGAGCGCTTTTCTTTCATTTGTATAAACAACTCGACAAGGGCAACAGATCAAATTACATGACAATCACGTCTTAAAGTTCATGCCTTTGTTTTCATAGAGCTCGTGTGTGCGGCTCAAGCAATAATCCCGAACATTGATTTACAGCATCATAAAAACAGCTCACATCACAAGTCAAGCGGATAATTCACGCGGTAGTAAATCATTGAGGCAGCGAAAGAATAACTACATAAACAAGACTGCCATAACCAAACCTACGCGCGGGCCCGCCTCCAATCGCTGGCTGGCAAATGCTTTTATACGTTTGGACATTATATTAATATCACCTCAGTTCCACGCTATCAAGAGTAACCGCACACTTTTGTGTTTTGTTGAGATATAAAATAAATCAGTGATTTTCAGAGCGTCAGGTGTGCCGTGGGAAAATGTCCAATTTCCCTCAATCAGTCCCCAAAAATATTATGTAGTTTCCACAAATAATTTTCCGTTGTTGAGCGTCTGAGCTGCAATATAGTGGCGGGTCGAGTAGTGAAATACTCTTCAATGCCGGCAGGGAGAACAATGCTGACCTACCATGTATGATGCAATATGCCTCAATGTGACATTTGGAAACTTTTTGGGCTGTTGGTGTGTCACAGGGTTTTTGGTTTGTAGAAAATGTGCCGGGGCTCAAAAATATATAACTGTGATGCAACAAATAAATGCTGGTGCTAATATTAACATTTCCCACCAAATAAAATAAGAAACTGCCTTGATCTCGGAAAGCCAATTCTGAGAACTACTTTACATCATGAAATAAAAGATTATTCATGAAATAAAAGAAGATTAACGTCCTTCCGCATCCCTGTGTAGCATTACAATCACAACGCAGCGCTGACGTGTTCTCTCCTTTCTGTTAGCCGGCGGTTAGCAGCTAGCAGCTAACGGTGCCGACCGCGCTAACAGCATTAACCTGGAGAGGAGCCGGAGGGGCGCGTTGCTACGCTGCCGCCTTATCGGCGCTATCCGCCGTAACTTCCGCACGAGCGCCATGCAGAGCGCCGTGCAGAGCGCCGTTCAAAGTGGCGCCCATGAGCCAGCCAGCGGGTAGCGCTGATGCGCACCAGCTAGCCATGCGCACCAGCCAGCCATGCGCACTAGCTAGCCATGTGCACCAGCCAGCCATGCACACTAGCTAGCCATGTGCACCAGCTAGCCATGCACACTAGCTAGCCATGCGCACCAGCTAGCCATGCGCACCAGCTAGCCATGCGCACCAGCTAGCCATGCGCACCAGCCAGCCATGCGCACCAGCCAGCCATGCGCACCAGCCAGCCATGCGCACCAGCTAGCCATGCGCACTAGCTAGCCATGCGCACTAGCTAGCCATGCGCGGCTTCGTAAGCGGAGCTGCCCTTCACATGGCTAATTGTTTTGGTGCTATATTGATGCTCGTAAATACCAACTGACAACTATTTTCAATGTACTTAATCTCAAGCATAAAGTACGTGGCGTCAACAAATTAAACAGGAATGTTAAAGGCTTTGAGCGTTGATGAGCTCACCTGACCTTTAGTTTGACTTCATCTGCCACGCTTCAAGTGTCAGTTTGGGATTTCAACTTCTCTGTGTTCACGCTTGTGATTCGCTTGTGTATGAAATGACGCTTTTTTAATGATTCACTCTTTGGGCCTCACCTGCGTCTGCGTGAGGCCCATCTGAGCGGCCAGCTCGGCCCGCTCCGGCAGTGCCAGGTACTGAGCCGTCTGGAATCTCCTCTGCAGCACCGCCAGCTGGTAGCTGGAGTAGATGGTCCGGGGCTTGCGCACCTTCTTGGGCTTCCCGTTGACCATCCGCACCTCCACGTCGGGTTCCTCTTTCACTGTGGAAAGGAAACGGTAAGAGGCAATGCGATAACCGTGCCGCTCCCCCGGACGGGGTTCTTTTTGTGTTTGTGGAACCTCGAAGATAAAAACGTCACGAGTGCCGTCCACTCTCTCTGTTGCACAACCTCCCGACAATGAAATGAACTCACATGGCAGTTTGTGCTCAGAAATAGCCACGGCCGCTACAACCCCGAAGATTTCAAAGAAATTCCAGCAGCCCTCTGAACTTGTAATTTTGGTCTGAGTGTCTCCCACAGCCGGGGAGCGAGACAGAGATTTATAGTTGCTTTCATGTCGCCCGGAGGCCGGCTTGTATACATCTCTCCCCGTTTGGGCTGTTATTCTGAAACCAAGATTTTTTCTCGCTTTTTCCCCTCTTGCTCTATACATATATATATATATATATATATATATATATATATATATATATATATATATATATATATATATATATATATATATATATATATATATGTATATATATATACATATATATATATGTGTATATATATATATATGTATATATATACATATATATATTTATATATATATGTATATATATGTATATATACACAAATATATATATATGTATATATACATATATATATGTATATATATATTTATATGTATATATGTATATATTTTATATATATATATATATATATATATATATATATATATATATATATATATATATATATATATATATATATAGCAACTTACTGGAAAAAAACTTTGTTTGAATTTGATCGACACATTTTTTCTTCTTTAACTTTTTAAAATAAGAAGCAACACATTTTTCAAAATCTGCATTCAAACCTTTTCTGTTCAATCTGTTTTGCAAATGTGATGCAGTATTGTAATATTTACACCATTTACACCAAATATTTTGGATTTCTTTTTTACATTTTCAACATACTTTAACTCTTTATGACTTCTTTCCAAATACTATCCAAAGCCTTTTTTCCGACATACCATATTAAAAAATAAGTCATTTTGGTTTAGTGTGCCAGTGCAAACTAACATGCATGTATTCATATTCAATAGAGACTTCTATTGTGTTACATAACATTACCATCGTGGATACTGAGACTAAATTCAGTATTTCTTCACAGAATTTTAGCAACTTTAATAAGACGATTAAAAAAACTTGTGTTAAAGGCCGATTCCAGTGTATTGACTTATTATTTATCACTTTTGTATATTATTTGTTGATCAATCCGTTTTTTTTTTGTTGACCTGTACGAATTGACGCTCTCTTTGTTATGTATTTGCATGGGCGTGGCCTCCTCAGATGTTTCACAGGCTGACTGACATGTCCTGACACCAGAGGTGTGTGGCTGAGGGCCAAAGTCCCCCGGGGCCGTTTCCACAAGTCAACTTCACACACAGAATGTCAAAAAAAACAGAACAACCGTCTGTGGAGCCGAGCCGCCTCGTGCTATCGCTTCACGTTAGCCGGTTAGCTTACCGATTGAAGCCGAGTGTTAATTAATGACTTCTTTATTCTGGATGGGAGGTGAAGGTGAAAAAAGGGCCCCGCTACAACGAGGCCATGGCGTCCATCCAAAGACCTTTAGGCCGGACTCCTATCAGAAATCTGAATCTGAAGGAAGTTCAAAGACCAGATGAGTTTACGGGGAACGAGACACAAGTCAAACTCTGTTTCCCTCCTCAACCCTCCTGAAGGCAGGAAGGATCTCCTGTTGCCTTTTTTCACTTTGAGCCAAACAGGTATTTTGTATTTTTCCTGGTGAACTTGAGTGCAATGGTTGAAGCGGGAACATCCGCCTTGGCAAGTGAAGCCTGAAGCTTTCGTTTATGAGTTCTTCTTCTCTGACAAAACAAAGACTCTACTTTGGACCTGGTGGCAAAGAACGACATCTGATACACAGACGCATGTTTGTGGAACCCTTGTTCACATTTATTTAGAAAGCATTGCAGATAAAGCCCCAAAAATAAAACACAATACAGCAAGAAAAATACACATATATCTTATAATAACTTGCCATGTATTTTTCCAGCTATATTGTTGTTGTTTTTTTCAGGATTATCTCAAATAATTTCAAAATAAATGGACTTGGAGTCCCACAAACATACATACATGTGTGTAAGTGTGTGTGTGTGTGTGTGTGTGTGTGTGTGTGTGTGTGTGTGTGTGTGTGTGTGTGTGTGTGTGTGTGTGTGCCATAACAACACAAACACACCAGTTGTGACTCCACTGATCTCATCTCATGGAGATGCGGAAGCTCAGTATGAAAACACATCCATATAAAAGCGGTGAAGACAGTTTAAGACGCAGTGGAGACATTCTCTCCGTGCGTAAAAGCCCGTGCGTAATTACCGGGTGCATGTGGCTAGACGTGAGCTGCTGCCAGGCATCAGCCTCGGGCGCAGGAGGAGGGGGTGGAGGGGGACGGGGACGTTTTTTAAACAACATGGAGATGGTGTTTTGGGGGTAAAACCCCGTTCTTTGAAAGGAGCCACAGTGCACCGTCTAACAGCGATCAGCGGGTTTGTTTGTGCGCCTGTCCCTGAACTCACCATCCTGCAGCAGCGCCTGCGCCTCCCGGCTGAACGCGCCGTGCTCCCGGTACGCCGAGTGGAGGTACGGGTACTCCGCCTTGGCCACGACCGGGTAGGCGCCGCCAGCAGCCACCCCGTGGAGGTTGTAGTGGTGGTGGTACGCGTACGGGTTGACGTGCTGCGCCGGGTACGACTGCTGCTGCTGCTGCTGCTGGTGGTGGTGGTTCTGCTGCTGGTTCTGCTGGTTCTGCTGGTCCTGCTGGTGTTGGTGCTGCGGCGCCGGGTAGAAGTCCTGCGCGCTCTGGCCGCTGTAGAAGCCCATGTCCGTGGACGAGGACTCCGGCAGGGTCGGGGAATCCTTGATGGCCGAGATGGAGCTCCCAGCCATGATGGGGAGGGACGGCTTCTTCTCCTCGAAGACAGGTGAGGACTGCCCGTTCATGTCTTCTTCTGATTGTTTCCTTGATTAATTATTAATATGTGTCTCGCTCTCGTGCCGGGGAGCGCGCTGGTTGCCTCTCAGTCCGGAGCTGAAGTCCCTCTGCAGCAGCCCGGGCTGTCCACCGTGGCGGCGCCCAACCCAACGAGAGCTCCTAATTACAGGGCGCGCCGAGCCGAGCCGAGCCGAGCCGGGGCAGAGAGGGGGGAGGAGGGAGGGAGGGAGGGAGGAGGGAGGGAGGTGGGGGTTCTCCTTCTCATTGGCCCGCCCTCTGCCTCCAGGCCGAGACGGCGCTTGACTGTCGCCTGTCTGGCTCCGATCCTCCTCCCGCAGGAACCTCCTAAAGCTCTCTCTCTCTCTCTCTCTCTCTCTCTCTCTCTCTCTCTCTCTCTCTCTCTCTCTCTCTCTCTCTCTCTCTCTTTCCCTCCCCCTTTCTCTCTCCCTCTTTTCCCTTCGCCTCTCTCTCTCTCTCTCTCTCTCTCTCTCTCTCTCTCTCTCTCTCTCTCTCTCTCTCTCTCTCTCTCAGCGGCTTCACTCATTCTCATGCTGATGTGGAGACAAGTGCTGCTGTCGAACCCATGTTGGGAGTTGTTTACAGTTAACCATGACTCAGTTAGCCTGCACACGTGTTGACACACACACACACACACACACACACACACACACACACACACACGAGGTCAAACAGTGCTCATAAATACAGCCTGCTATTAAACTGGAGGCACATAAGGACGCTGGAGAGTCCGCTTCAGTGGCGGCCAGCCAATAGAGGGCCGCGGGCCTGGCCCCGCCCACATTGAGCCGCCAACATATATATATATATATATATATATATATATATATATATATATATATATATATATATATATATATATCCAAAAGATACAGAAAATGTCAATTTTTCTATACAAATTTGAAAAGGTAGCATTATAGGCACAAGGTTAGTTAAAGTTGTAATAACTTTTAAGGACATTGCCGTGAGTGTTGTGTGTGTGTGTTATTAATGCAAGCCCGGAGTAATATATATATATATATATATATATATATATATATATATATATATTTATATATATATATATATATATATATATATATATATATATATATATATATATATATATATATATATATATATAATGTAATTATACAAATTCATGAATTAGTTTTTGTGAAAGAGCAAAAGCTAACTCGGTATAATCTCTCCTCCAACACCTGTTGGCTAAGCTACTCCAGCATGCTTTGGCTAAGCTAGCCGCTGAATGCAGTCGTGCTAACGCTATATTTTACT
The DNA here is from genome assembly GCF_023055335.1 of Clinocottus analis. Lineage (NCBI taxonomy): Eukaryota > Metazoa > Chordata > Actinopteri > Perciformes > Cottidae > Clinocottus > Clinocottus analis. The sequence goes on from NW_027175887.1 coordinate 1,671,192, forward strand.
TTCCGTGCTTACTTTTTTAATCAGTTTGGACCGATCCAGCATGGACAGCTACGGGAGTAATGGACCGTTAAGCTACTAGGCTAGCATTTCAAGCTACGTTATCATCGCTACCCACAGACGGACGCCGGACTAAAAACTGGCGGTTATTGTATATGTTAGCTTCAGAAACTGTTTGTCAATCTGTTGTTTTTGTTCCACGATAAGATGCTTTTATTTTGAAGGCGGCTAGCAACGTTATAAATGAGGTCTCATTGTATGTCAAAAGATACGGAAAATGTCAATTTTTCTATACAAATTTGAAAAGGTAGCATTATAGGCACAAGGTTAGTTAAAGTTGTAATAACTTTTAAGGACATTGCCGTGAGTGTTGTGTGTGTGTGTGTGTGTTATTAATGCAAGCCAGGAGTAAGCAAACATAGTTATCGTTTTTGTGCCTTTGTTAAGAGCTCTTATTTTGGTTTTGGGAATTAATCAATGCATTTACAATCATCAGTCAAGTCCAGGACTATCTCATCATGCAACATGATGTAAATTATAATATACTGAATTGTTTTAATAAAATGTCATTATATGAAAGTGTTGAAATAACTGTTAAATATCTAACTGCAAAGGAAGTCTTTGCACACAAAGTGGTTTCAATCTCCCTAAAAGTTTGAATTGACTTCAGTGTGACGTGACGTCATCTCACCACCGGGTGTCGCTGTTGAGGAGAAGACAAGTTCAAAACGGGATTTCAGTTTTGAGAGAGAAAAAAACAACTAAAAAATATATCTAATCGAGGTGAAATGAAGTTTTAACATGAAAACCAATATTAATACACAATACATTTAAATATAACTTCACCTGAATGAAGAAGTCCATCCAGTGAGGAAAGCTCACTCTCTATTGTCTGTCTATTCTCTACGGAGCAGCTCTGCACCTGATCAACACCAGTTTGAGTTTCAGTGTTCCAGTTTCAGGATTTTGGGAGAGTTGTTCATATTTCACGAGATGTTTTGGACTGTTTTATTCCACTGGACTAACACATATACATTCTGAAACCCATCTTCTTTAAATGACCTTTCTATCCGCTACTTTGACTCTCCATCTCGCTGTACTGGTCAGGTGATGTACGATATATGGAGGTTTTATTTATCTCTCCCAAAACAAATAATCTTCATTGTTATTTCCATTTTCCCCAAATGCGTTGTGTCCTCCACAATCTTCTGGTTTGGAGCCGCTGGTCTAAAGTGTAGAACCGATACACGTTCATGTAAAGACATTTTAAAATCTTTGCTTCAGGAGTAAAAACCTGGAACACATTTTCATTCCCAGGAACCTAAAACTGGCAGGTTTACATTTTTTTATTATTATTAGTAGTAGTAGTAGCATTTGTCTTTCTCTATGTCATATATGGTAAACCTTCAAGTCCTTGCAAAAAATTAAGTTCCCAAAAAATGTACAACTTCTTCAGCGAACCCCGCTGCTGCATCTTCTTCTTCTTCTTCTTCTGAACCGACGTCGCGCCTCAGAGCGCAGAGTTCCCTCTCCAGGCAAAGCACATGATCACCAAGCTCTCAGTATTCTGTTCTTACGCATTGTTATATATAAAAAAAAAAACAGAGGACATGTGTGACTATATCAGGCCTTGGAGGATCAGAGGCGCTTGGCAATGTTATATACAAACAGGAAGTGAGGGGTGAATGTCCTCCTCTCCTTGTGGCGTGGTCCCGTGTGGACTGGAGAGAAAATTCCCTTTGTGGTCCACAAATCCCAGAATGCCTTGTGAGTGTGAGGGGGGCGGAGTCAAAGGTCAGAGGAAGGGTGGAGGGAGACGGGCGGGGTTCTGATGGCCGGCCTCCGGGTGACCGCGGGCCGTCAGAGAGGTCCTAAACATTCCGTTTGGGCGCCAACCGACCCGCGCCGAGCATCTTCTTTTGTTCCATATATAATACATGTGTGGATAAGTACTGTGTACGGACTTTTTTATTGGTATTTTACAAGATTCCCTGATGGCCAGCGCAGAAAGAAAGAAGAAAAAATAATGGTGTGTGAGGGGGATAGGGGTCCAAATTGTACATACAGGAGCAACCGGAGGTGGGAGAAGAGCAGAGACGGGGGCGGGGCGTTCGTCCACGTCGTGTCGGATCAACCCCCCTGATTGGAAGGGACGAGGGAGAGGTGGAGTGGAGAGGAGAGGGAGGACGAGGAGGAGCGTTTTGAGGGGCGTCTTCGGTTCGGTCGGCTGGTTTCGTTTGCTCGCTGGGTCGCTTGAAGTGTTCGTCTTCTCCTCGTCCCTCCCGGGCCGACGCGAGCGAGCAACCAGAGGTCCTGACTGACGGGGTTGCTCTCTCTGAGGGGCGAGAGAGAGATATAGAGAAAGAGAAAGAGAGAGAGGTTAAAGACGACATGTGACGAATGTTTCAAAGCAGAAAGGCGAGTATTCACCTTATTGTCAACCGTTAGTTGAAGAGACTGATGCGGCTCTCAGGGCGTGATTACAGTCTTCAGACATCCTTTAATTATTTTCATTATTAAAACAGAGACTCTCACACTGGTGTAATCCCAATTACCGGGACCAGTTTGAATGTGACCGGCACCAAAATCCAGATTGCAACGAGGCCATCGCGCCGACGTGGATATTATTCTTACTTCAATGAAGCTTTGCTGGTTTTAACACTTTCACACATAACAGAGCATCAACTCATCGTCAGTTTACGTCTTTTCATGGGAATTGTCCACCAAAAGACAAATATTCACCACGAGCCCCATCCTATAATATACCAGAATATTGGTATCAACCGTTCTTATGATCTAGTCCTGATGTCATCACTGGACTGACCCTATGTCAGCTTCTTGGCTTTGTTGTAGAGCGAGTCCACCACTTTGCTCATGTTCTGGATGGTCTCCAGAGCCGCCTCGTACGTCTTGTCCACCGCCGGCTCGTCGAAGACGATCAGAACACCTTCGCCTTGGTCCAGAATACCTGCTCGGCGGGCAACAGAGAGAGAAGGGCGCTAAAGAAGCCGCTGGAGGGCTGACGGTTTAAGATTTGAACGCTGGGAGTAACTGCAAGTGAACTGGACTCCTCGGCCAGAAACAATAACTCATGTTTACCGTGAAACTTCTCGTCCAGGATCATCTGCGACAGCTTCCTCTCCACGTCTCCCTGCAAAACACACGCAATCGGACCGTGGGTATCTTTTACTGTCAAAAAGCCCGAAGGAGCCGACTGCTGAACTATAAAGAACGTCTCAAGAGGGGAACACTGATGATGACGATGATGATGAGCGTACCTCGGATAGTTTGATGAGGGAGGAAATGTGTGCCATCTGTCGGAAGAAAGGAAGGACAAGCAGAATGAGTAAAGACAGTGAACTGGAAGTATCTTAATGATGAACCGTTGTGATGTATTATGCGTTGATGATGTCTCGACTGCACGATAATTACTGCAGTGACTGATCGTACGATATGAGGACATGACCGGATCATTTTAACGTTTTATGGACTAGTCGTGAACATTTGTTTTCCCTCATCTCGATATTGCCGGTTGTCTTTTTTGTTTACAGAAGAATGTCAGCAACCTTTGAGTCAACATGATGATTTTTTTGTTAACTGTGAGTCAACTTTGATTTATTATTTTGGATGTGTGGTATTATTATATTTTGTTAAGATATTTTATTCCCTTTACGATGTCTGAATAGCATTATTATGCTATTACACTATCACCAGTGGCCTAAAATGGTCTTAAAATGACATTATTTCTGGGGCAATGTATCATCCATCTAAAGCAGAAATTGGGCCAAATTATTTATTTTTCAATTTGTAACTTTGTCCTGTTTTTTTCTGCAAAAAACATCTTCTTGATGTAATAAATCTCCGTTGGCCCTGAACCAGGCTCCGTGCCTCCCGGCTGCAGAGAGGACTACCTGGACCCTGGAGAACGGCTCGATGACCCGGATGAGGTTCTGCTCCAGCAGGTTGTCGTACAGCGAGGTCAGGTGGTCGCTGATGATGGGGTCGTCCCTCAGCTCCGCTTTGTACTCTGTTAGCGCCTGGAGGGGGGGATTGTGGGAAACGGACATTTAAAATCACAGCTAAAGGCAAAACATGCAGAAAGGCAGACAGATAAAAACCTCAGTGTCATTAACGACGCCGTTAAGGAACATGGAAACGGTTAGCGGCCTAAAGAAAGTCCACAAACTCCAGACACAAACCTTTTCAAAGTCTGCCAGCGACCGGTTCTTGCTGGCTTGTGCGACACTTTTCAGCGAGTCCGTCTGCAGAAACAGAACATCAAGAAAAGGTTACGGGCTCATGCGTCATAAATATGTCATTAAATAAATACAGTAGCTCCAGGGACGGCCATGCATCTCATCAAATGAAATCTAACTGTTTCGCTAAGCCCCGCCCCCCTCAGTTACTGTTGCTGCTCGTTAAACTGTTCGCGAGCTGGTTCTGAACCACATCTCGGCCTTTTTAGTGGATCCTGAAACTGCAAGACGCAGGAAAATAAGGAATCCGGGTCAGTGTCAACTTCCCCAGAGTGGACACAGAGCCTCTCGGAGCAGCCAGCGCTTTTCTCGTGCTACTCAGGAGCGGGCTTTTTGTTAAAAACATTGTTAAAAACGTGCTCCTAGCCGTTGAAATAACGCGACGAAGGGCCGATCACACCAGGCGCGACTCTCAAAAACGCATCGCAAGCAAAACTATTCTTCTTCCTTTCATGCGCGCCTTTAGATAGAGAGAGCGAGAGCGCGAGAGAGATAGAGATAGAGATATAGATAGATAGTTGCCAAGGCGTTTTTGAAGCGGCTGCACTTTTAAAAGTCGTGTCTGGTGCGATTGTCCCGCGTTAACACGCTAACGTTTGTGGCTCCCTTTAGAGCAGAGGAAAGAACCAGTGGGGCACACCGAGGGTCAGGATATATTGCACCTCACTGCAGTCACAGGAAGCACTGAGAGACTGAACGCACCACGGGGACGTCCTGTCCGATTTGAAGAGAAGTCTAGCGTTACCATTGCTGGTAAATCGGGACAAAAGACTGGAGATGCAAGTAGTAAGTTTGCCAAACAATGTCTTGGCAATATCATATTTGCACGATACAAAAGACAGCCTCCTCCACACAGTGGACGGGTGTCTTTCAGGGGAGGGTTTCACAGCAAACGGTTTAAATTAGACTCAAAAGTTTCTTAGCAATGTTAAAATGCTACCTCTCTGCCAGCGTGCCTCAGAGCCAGCTTGCCACTGATGAGGGAGTGGACATCCTCTGGCCTGGAACGGAAAAGAACACGCGTCAGACACAACCGGACAAAGAAGACTCATCTGGGCAGTCGAGCGTCTCTCATTGAATCTTTTAAAACCCAGATATTGGATGAATGGCGGCTGCAAACTGTTTGGACGTGATCGTGGCGCTGACATGTGATTAGTTTACCACTTACAAGTTGAGCATGATTTTGCAGAGCAGCATGTATTTGAGGGCTGTGATGGCCCGGGGGCTGTCGATGGAGTCGTAGCCTTCGAAGGCCTCGTAGAAGTAGGAGTACGCCGTCTTCCAGTCCTTGTCCTCCGCTGCGTGAATGATCCCTGGAAACACACACGCATACACACACACACACACAGAGACACAAACACACATCAGGTGCTGCAACAGGAAATAGCAGTTTGCAGCTGAGCATCAGCTCCCTCACAGCGGCGTCTGTACCTGACTGCATGTCTAAAGCCGCCTGTAGTTTGGGCGCGCAGTAGATGGCGTTGGCGGTCGTCCGGGCCGAGGTGAGGGCGGCGCGCGCCTTGGGCAGGTTGCTCAGCCCGTGGTACGTCTTGCTCTCCAGCAGCTGCACCTCCACCAGCAGAGCCTTGTCGTCCATCTTCTTCAGCTCCTGCAGCAGCTGGGTGCCTGAGGAAGGGAAGAGAGGACACAATAGATGGATATGTACTTTATTAATCCCCAAGGGGAAATTTGCTTTCAATGCTTTCAGTGCGCTCACTGAATAAATGCATTTCCCCCCTGATCCTTTATCCTTTATTCCCCTTTTATTTAATTTTATTCTGGTTCCCAAGGAATTTAAAAACAGCGACTGCAGGAGCCTCAACACTCACCGAGTTGCAATGCCTCCTGGTAGCACTTTGTGTCGAAGTACAACGAGATGAGACGAGCCTGAGGAGAGAGAATTTCAATATGAGTGCCCGGGTGGACAACTGAGTCTGCTTATGAATAACAAATATATAAGAAATATGCAGCACAGCTCTACATGTGTACAAGTCGTTTGTAACAACCGTCTGTCAGCTGGAAAACAAACGTTGCACACGCAGGTAAAGGTGCTTATTTTTCAAGGAAAATTGTACATTTTAAAAAAAAAATAGTGTTTTTTTAAACTACTGGTTCGGCCACAAGAAAATTGTCAAAGTAACAGATTAATAACATCATGCTCACAAAGTTGTGCCTTCAATCACAAACAAAGTTGCTCTTCCTGATTTGTCGCTTTTACAACCATTAGCCAAAGAAGTGTAAAATATTAAATATAGCATTTCATGCAGCAAGACTTCTTTTAGGACGTAAATGAGCACTTTGAGACTCTACATGTTTGGCGTGAGCTGGGTGCCGTTTGTTCGTTGTATCAAGTTCAGCTGCTGATCAAACCCTCTGAGGTAACGACAGCATACCTGAAATACAGCATGATTGAGCTCTTTCACTGCCACTAACTGCACTCTCTCCAGACTAATGTAATGACCTCTGGAGCATAATTAATGATGTGCTCACGCACTTGGCAAAACAAAGAAGATTCTTCCAATTAGTCAGCGAGTGTTTTGGAGTTGTTTTTACATCGATAACTAAACCAGACAGTCGCCCGACAAGTCCATCCTAACCTTGAGATGGTCTGTCCGTTTGGGCTGCCGGACAACGGGCGACAATCCCACCACACACCCACAACTTCCAGCATCTTGTCGCAGCTATCTGGTGCCATATCTTGCGAACGAATGGCCGGTTTTCACTCGCCAAACCCAAAGCAGAGCAGCTCCAGAGGCCGAGCCAACCACCAGCACCTGAAGCCTCACCTCCAGCCCCTGTCTGAGGAAGGTCCTCTTCTCCACCTTGGCCCACTCTATGCACTCCAAGCAGAGCTCGACCTCCTGGCCCGTGGCGGCCTCCATGTCCAGGAACATGTCCAGCAGGGAGCGGACTAGCCGGGCTGCCTTGGCCTTGGAGATGGAGTTGAGGAAGGGGCGCACGTATTTCAGCAGACCCCCGAGCTCTGAGGCGAGAGAGTGGGAGGAAGCGAAAGGAGTAATGCACACGAGCACCAAGCAATAGGAAATGGATGGTGAACGCACAAAAATTAAATAAACACTCCCGATTCTAAATAGTATAAGTGATGAAAGACAAACCTTCAGCCGTTTAACAGACACTTTTATATCGGAGTAAAGAACAGTACAAGCCGCTGTCTAGCTACTCAAGGTTAGTTGATTCGACATCTTACAGGTTTGCAAACCGTGATATCGGAGCCTTGACGGAACAAAACATCCAGTGCATTCACGCTCTGTTTCTCAGCTTCAGTAAAAACTTTTACTCAAACGCTTTACCGCACACATTTTACAAGAATCGCCGGCCGCTCCTCTAAAAAGCCCTTGCTGCCCGGCTGTCACAATTTAGTAACGTCCTCAGATTAAGTGACACCAAGTCCCAATTTTCTAAAAATAAAAAACTTTTAGGGGATGCTCCCTTAAAAAAAAAAAGTGAAATGAAATAAAACACATTGTATGAGCCTTTTCTTGTCAGCCAATACAATCAAAAGACATGTCACGTGTGGTCATAAAACAATCCAATTTGGACCAAAAATATCAAAAACCTCAACTACAGTCAGGAGTCTTACCCAGTGAAAACTGTAGTGACTTTAGTGCGTGTGTGTGTGTGTGTGTGTGTGTGTGTGTGTGTGTCCAAATCATGGGCCGATCATGAGCCGTCACTTCCCGTTACCTGCAGCCTGTCCCGTCTTGGCCAGCAGTCCGCCCAGCTCCAGGATGCTCTGCTCTTTAACGCGCACCGCCTCCTCATCGCTCTGCTGGATGTCCCGCTTCACTATAACACACACACACACACACACACACACACACACACACACACACACAATGAATGATGTAATTGGATCCGTATTGACATGAATCACCGTGATGAGGGACCCGGTGAAACGCCGCTGTGGGTCCATCTGTCTCCAGAGGCTCGTTATGAATCGCGGGGTCGCGCGGGCTGAGAGGCGGGCAGCCAAGTGGCGCGAGAGGCTGTGAACCGTCGGCGCTGTCATGTTTAAACAATTAGCCACATTGACAGCGACGTAGCCGCGCTGTACTGGTCGACACACAGCGTCGTTGCTGTGACACAAAGTCGCCGGTGTTACCGGAGTCCTAACCCGGCTCCCACATCCGTCCCCGCGTCCGCCTGACGTCTGACAAGGCGAGCAACCGCCGCCAACGTCGCTGCTGGCGGCGCGCGAGCGTGTCGCGAACCGCACTGACAAGCAGGTTACCGTCAAATGAATGAGCCGGGGAAGCTAACGTTAGCTCGTCAGGCAAAGCTAGCCGGCTAGCCCGCCGCTGCTGCTGACTCACTGCGCAAGCAGCGAGAGAAAGGAGGCTAGCTAACCAGGCGTAGCTGCGCTGCTGCCAGCCGGCTAACTCGGGCTGCTCCACGCTTGATGGACGGGTGCGCAGCGTCCGTGTTTCTGGGGCGCGCGGTTGTTTTTTTTTCTCTGTCTAGTGTCGCGTTGTGCTGTGCCGATTATATTCACCTATAGAGTGCAGGATATCGATAGAGGCATTCCGGTCCGTTCCAAGAAGAGACTGTGCTCTCTGAAACTCAGCCACTGCCGCGGCTGCCATCTTTCCTCTGCCTGCCTGCTGCCGCTCCGAAGTCCGCTCTGTCGAGTTGTTTTCCGGTCAGGTCGTTCAACGCGGTCGGGACAATGCCGCCCCCTAGCGGCGACGGAGGAGTTCCGCATGCCAACAAGTGCGGGCACGTAAAAAAAAAAAAGGATTTTTGAACTATCTGGTATATAAATGATGCTCATGGTTTTCTGTTTGATGCTTGTGAAAACGTTGAATAAAAATGTTTTATTGGACGTTATGGATCCCATTCGCTAGCAATTTGCAGATTTCCACCGTCCATAAACGACCTAAGAAAATACCACAGTATTCCACTACTATATATGTTCATACATTTAATAACACATAATTTTAAACCAGATTAAAAAATATGTATAGCATGTAGCGTCAACCATATTATGTTAGTTTAGACATTTAATTTTACCCTCATTTCCACAGGTGAATGTTCCTTGACATTGACTTGACCACTTATTTATTATGGTTAATAATTACATGCAGCGTGTCAAACCATGCCCAAGTGAACATACATGTGTGTCAGTAACATCATTTGATCTGACAGAAGAAAAAGTGTGGATGCATTATCTACACAGTGGATTTTGGAGCTAAAAAAGAATGGACCTCTAACCCCTGAGTATTGTGAACATCACTCTGTGAAGCCAAAACGAACACAGGAAAATGCCTACCAGACTAATATAAATGTGTTTTTAATGTTTTAATTAAATTTAAAAAAAAATCTATTTCAGTGTGCTTTAAGCTTTGTGTATTTAGGGCTGGACGGTTGGATCAGTCACATCGGTGGTTACTGGCACTAGGCGCATACAGATAAATAAAGTATGACCAACAACTTCAATATTTTGAACAAAAATAGTATTTATTTCACACAACATACTGAGAACAAAACAATAAAATGAAATATGATGAGTTAAGTCACTCCGAACAGCTGCGTCTGCTTTCACAAGACAATGGACAGGTAGTCACAAAACTGAAAGCACAAAAAAAAAAACAGTTAAGTTGTGACGGAAGAGGATCCATTAGTCACAAGTGATGCCAACGCTACTGTTGTTTTTTTCCCCAATGAGGGAAACCGGGTCAGTCGAGGAGCAGAGAACTTATTTGAGCAACGTGCCAGCACATGCGCAATAGTAAAGAAGGAAACAAAAAGGCCTATAAGGAAAAATAATACAAATCCAAGGCAACAAGTATCTTTTGGGTGTTATCTTCCTGAAACTTAAGACCGGGCCGTACCTTGCAGCTCATCATGAGATTAGGAGAGCAGTCCATGTCTGGAGCTACAGAGAAAACAGGGTTGCGGAGACAGTCCTCCATGTGCTCCGACACCCTGGACTCCAGGAGACTCCTCAGGACATCGGGGGTGACGTTCTGTTTCTGAAGACGGAAAGCCGTAGAACGTCAAATGAAGAAAACTGTAAAAACGAGCCGACTCCTAGGAAACTTCTGCCACACATGTCTGTGTGTCTGTGTGTCTGTCTGTGTGTGTGTGTGTGTGTGTCTGTGTGTCTGTGTGTCTGTGTGTGTGTGTGTCTGTGTGTCTGTGTGTGTGTGTGTCTGTGTGTGTGTGTGTGTCTGTCTGTCTGTCTGTCTGTCTGTCTGTCTGTCTGTCTGTCTGTCTGTCTGTGTGTGTGTCTGTGTGTGTGTCTGTGTGTGTGTGTGTGTGTGTGTGTGTGTGTGTCTGTTTGGTGATATGATAGCACAGAGTGTAACAAACAAACACACCTTTGTGTTAATGTACAGTCCACAGGTGCAGGAAATGAAATGGCTGTTGATGTCCAAGTTGTTCCTGTGAGACAGAATCATAAATATAAATAAAATCATGAATACATGTGTTGTTATCAACCGTCCTGTGGTATAAGCCAGCAGTGACAGATTTCCAAATGTTTGCCTCGACAGCTAATGGAAGAGACAAAAACTATGAAGAGATGTCTGCCTACAACTTGTTTTAAATGTTGTATTTGTAACTTGAGATTGGTAGTTAAAAATATGGGAAACTACACGCCATGCCTCAGACTCACATGTGACATATGGGGCAAATAATATACGTGTCCTCCATCCCCTCAACAACAGACGATATGTACTGCTGCTCAAACTGCAGGTCCCTCTCGTACTCTTCAATAATAGACATTTCTGGGGCACGGAGAAGAGAACACAGAGTCAACAGTTTTATTTTTACAGTATAGCGGCAGAAATATCTCAACCCTGCCGCAAGCGTAGAATCACTCTGCTCTGTGGTATTTATTTGAACATCTACAGTCACGAGTTTGGACAATAATAATAATGAACAGGGTAATTTGAATTAAGGAAAACATAGTACCATGAGACAGCAGCTCCTGTTGGATTTCTTCCAGTACTGCTAGTTCATCGTACTCCTTCATGACACTGAGCATCTGAGTGTGGAAGAAAAGACAAAAGACCTCCACTTGGTTATGGAACTCAAAAAAGCAGATTTCATGTGAAGAAAGACTTATTTTAACATGTTTTTTAATTTTTTTTTTTTTAAGGGCAGGTCTCTCTGAAAAGCAAAGAGCAGTACGAGATCTAGAGGACACAGGGAAAGAGTACAGTATACCTCGTGAGGGAGAAGGAAAAGACCAACAGACCTCTGCCATGCCCTCCGGCCCCCACAGCGAGGGCAGCCTCCGGTCCTCTGACTGCAGGGCGCTCCACTCCTCCGCCATCACCTCCTGGACGATGATGGAGGACCCGCCGCCGCTCCGCTGCGGGCTCTCCCCTGTCTGCCGATACCTCTCCAGCAGCCTCGTCCGGCTGTTTTTCAGCCTGTCTACACAGCGCTGCGAAACACAGAGGAAGAGGAGAAGAAAACACAAATACATAAGGGTGTTAAACTGGAAAGAAGCAGCAGCGCTAGTATATGTACACATACAGCTAGTTTATGTTCACACATCTGTACACAATTATAGATAGTATGTCTACACATACAGCTAGTATATGTACACACAGCTGTACACATACAGCTAGTATATGTACAGCTAGTATATGTACATACAGCTAGTATATGTACAGCTAGTATATGTACACACAGCTTTACACATACAGCTAGTATATGTACACACAGCTGTACACAATTAAAGATGGTATGTACACATACAGTTAGTATATGTACACACACAGCTTTACACATACAGCTAGTATATGTACACAAAGCTGTACACAATTAAAGATAGTATATGTACATATACAGCTAGTATATGTACACATACAGCTTTACACATACAGCTAGTATATGTACACAAAGCTGTACACAATTAAAGATAGTATATGTACATATACAGCTAGTATATGTACACATACAGCTTTACACATACAGCTAGTATATGTATACAAAGCTGTACACAATTAAAGATAGTATATGTACATATACAGCTAGTATATGTACACATACAGCTAGTATATGTACACACACAGCTTTACACATACAGCTAGTACATATACACATACTGCTTTACACATACAGCTAGTACATGTACACATACTGCTAGTATATGTACACATACTGCTAGTATATATACATACCCCAGTTGCATGCGTACATATACCAGCTTTATGCTGGTATATGTACGAATACAGCTGGTACATGTACATATACAGCTTGTACATGTACACATACAGCTAGTATATGTACACATTCAGCTTTACACATACAGCTAGTACATATACACATACTGCTTTACACATACAGCTAGTACATGTACACATACTGCTAGTATATGTACACATACTGCTAGTATATATACATACCCCAGTTGCATGCGTACATATACCAGCTTTATGCTGGTATATGTACGAATACAGCTGGTACATGTACATATACAGCTTGTACATGTACACATACAGCTAGTATATGTACACATTCAGCTTTACACATACAGCTAGTACATGTACACATACTGCTAGTATATGTACACATACTGCTAGTATATGTACACATACTGCTAGTATATATACATATACCAGCTGCATGCGTACATATACCAGCTGTATGCTGGTATAAGTACGAATACAGCTGGTACATGTACATATACAGCTTGTATATGTACGCATACAGTTGGTATGTGTATGCATACAGCTAGTATATGTACGCAACTACGCATACGGCTAGTTGTTGTATGTACAGATAGCTTAGTATGTGTACACATACAGCTAGCTAGCTGTCAGCCATTAGTTAGCTCGCTAGCTAGCTCACGTAGTTAACATTCGCCAGCTGTGTTTCTCACCTGGCGGTACGTTTCCTTCCATGGCGGAGTGGTTCCTTTATAAAGTGAGCGGTGTCTTTGCAACGCATCCATCTTTGCTGCCACTAGCGAGGGTAAAGTGACATGAATAATAAAAGAACCAATACTGCCGAAAACTGAGGGAGATTTCTAAAACCAAAACATTCCAGCGTTTTAACCCCGTGACCCGGAACTTGACGTGCGCAGCGGTGCATGATGGGTCTTGTATTTCTCTGCAGTTGTGAAAAATAGTTGCCTCAAGAATATTTTTTTTTATTTTCCTGAATTTGATTCCTTTGAATGATGTAATGGTGTTTCAAAGCCAGGAATGGCATTACGGTGTAGAAATTATGTTAATAAACTTCTCATTGGTGTGTTGGCCTGAAAGTGATCAAACACCATGTCTGAAACATATGAAATCAGCTTTATATATATATATATATATATATATATATATATATATATATATATATATATATATATATATATATATATACATATATATATATATATATGTATATATATATATATATATATATATATATATATATATATATATATATATATATATATAAAGAAAGAGAGAGAGAGAGAGAGAGAGAGAGAGAGAGAGAGAGAGAGAGATACATCAACACAACTACCTCTGCCAACCTTGTTTCCATGTTATATACAAATATTACTTATATTGATTACAAATTACCTATGCTGTTGAACACTCAGAGGTTGCTGAAGCAAACTTTAAAGGGGAACAACGCCCATTTTCAAATTTTAGATGTGTGATTCCTATAGTCCAAGACAGTCCAAAAATATATACTTAAACATGAACTCTCTCACAAATCCCAAAACTTGGCACTAAAACTCATATCCGTGATGTCATCAAGTATAAAGTGAACTGCTCCATAGACAAATTGCAGCCAATTCACCACATACACTCCTTGTGTGTACTATTGCTCAACATACTTTTATGTGAATAAACGGTCGTAACTATCTTTTTTCGGATGTGCTGAACTGTAACCACATGGCCTACTGAAAGCTTCCACACATTATGTCACCAAATGATGTGTGAAAATCTAAGTCTGAATTTATATATATATGTATATACATATGTGTGTGTATATATATATATATATATATATATATATATATATATATATATATATATATATATATATATATATATATATTAGCAAAGTGATGTCTCACATCTACAATAAAAAATTGTTCATCATTATTGATGTTAAAGAACTGTCCGCCACTACTGCATAGCATTGTGGGATATTTAGCGCTCAAGTGGATTAAAGTGAAAGGTAATATAGAAACACAGGAAATCAGAGGACTGCATGCGGATATTACACATGTATTACAGATTTATTTATCAAACATTTCATTTTGTTATTGAAGCAGTTTTGACAAAATGACGTCTCATCTCGTGAGGAAAGAGCCTGGAAGATAAATATTTAGTTTTATAGTCACAGTCACGTGATATGTTGCAGCAAAGCGCTGTCCCATTCACGTTTGCACCATAGCAGGCCCTCACAGCCTCTCACACTCAACCACTTGCCAGGTGACGTCAGTAAGTCCCTGAGGGTTCAGGGTTTGAGGGTTCAGGGGGGACGTTGGGATTGGGCCCTTATACCCGTCGAGGGAGGCGACCACTTCAAACAGGGTATGTTTTAATGTGTGCGTGGCAGTGACGTCACAGGGGAGGAGTCGGTTGCGCATCGACGGTGCGCTGCGCTCGCGCAGGATCCTCCTCACACAGACGAGCGCGTGCCATCACCTTCGGAGCACTTGGCAGTAAGTTAGGCGACGCTAACTTCCGCGCGGCCCGGCGTAAACTCCCGTAGCTCGGTTCCCCCGGTGCTGTGAAGCGGTGAATGCATGGTGATAGTGCCGCGAGGACCCGCTGAGCTGCTAACAGGTGTCGGGGTGCGCGCGCGACCCGCCCGGGGAGAGACAGAGAGAGAGAGAGAGAGCAAGAGAGAGAACATGTCCAATGGGAAAGAGGCAAATGCTGCAGAAAAGTGAGTACGCGCAACTGTCACGCAACAAAAGAAGTTTTAACTTTCTCTAAAGTATTTCATATCTTGAACCGTTTCGTTTGGGGTTAAGTGGAGAGGAAACAAAACAATACACCTGTGTAGTACATAGTTGGCTAAAATATAACATTTACCAGGAAATGTTTTTTTTGTTTGTTAAGTCGTCGTTTCCTTGTCTCCTTCTGACGTAATGTTTTCAAGGAAATAGTTCCAGCTCAAGACAGAAGTGCAGTCTGGGTGGTAAACAAAACACAGTTGACTGAAAACACTTCATTTGGACCAGAATATGAAATATTATATTGATTTAGAATATGCAGGACACACAGCAGATGCTGCAATGTGACGATGATCCCATTGCATTGTGTGTTTTGTGGAAAGACTTCAACTTTTATTGGGTTTTAGACACACACACACACACTCACAGAGCTACCTCACCCATGTTTTGTGTTGTGTGCTGCAGCTCCTTGCAGATGACTCTGAAAGAGTGCCTGGACGAGTGCATGGAGGCCCTGGACCTCTTCCTCAACAACCACTTCAATGAGAGCCTGGAGAAGCTGCGGCCAAGGTAACAGAATTTACCCATGAGTCTCGCTTGGCTCCACTGGGAAACGGGGTTGAACCACGCTGCCTTGAGGATCCTGTAGCACATTCACGCTGGTGCGTTTCAGTCGAATCAAGGCCTCGGACGCTCTCGTAGCGCCAGAGTGGCCCTTGGGTTTTCCAGGATATGAGGTGTTTGTTGAAGCTGACGCCCAAAGGCCTAACGGATCCAAGAGCCAACAGAATGGCAAGCGGTGCAACAAATAAACAGTGTGCACAAGACTTCCCTGGGAACAGCAGCAGGGAGGAGATACGAAGCGTAAAGAGAAGCACATATATTTCACTCTTATCTTTTTCTCAACAGGTAAATGCATGAAGGCCGGTCTCTCGCCTCTTGTTTGCTTACAGTGTGACGTTGTATTGATTACTGCCACTCCCCCCTGTGTAGAGTCAACGAGAGCATGTACCACGCTCTTATCTACGCCACAGTGCTGGAAATGCAGGCCATGATGACTTTCCAGCCGGAGGACATCAGCAATGCGGGGAACACCATGAAGAAGGCCCAGGAGGTCTGCCAGAGGTCAGGATGGTCACGTGACCCTCGATGTGTTTCGACTGAGTATCATGTCGTGCTCTAAAAGCGCCACTCAGTGCGGTTACATGGATTCGAATTACTGGCTTAGTCCGACTAAAATCGAATTATCCCGTTCATGTAAACACCTTTATTCGAATAACTGCGGTCCGACTACGATCCGATTAACACCCCTGGATAACTCAATTCGATTCGATTGATAATTCGAATAACGCTGCATGTAAACGCTGAATCGGATTAGGAACTGGACAATGCGTTTGTGCGCATGCTCAAGATCCCGCCGCCTCCTCCCTCCCTCCCTCCCAACTCGTGACCCGGAAGTCGAAAGAGACGATAAGTTGTCACGGCCGGCAGAAACAAACAAACGTAAAAGTCGGGTTACGAGCCGATAGTACCTTCGGTGGGTGTCTCCACTAGCTCCCTGATGTAGCCAGCTAGCGCTGCTGCTAGCTCCCCGTTTGCTCTCCGCTAGCTCCCCGACAACCACCGAAGCTAGCGGGGTTCTCTCCATTATGAAGAGTGAAGAGGTCAAGCGGAGATGGCTGTATCACCACTAGATGTAATGAAAACAGCGCCACCTAGCGTATGGGATATGACATGCATTCGGCCAATGATTCGATTTATTCACTGCCATGTATATTCGGATAACAGCAGTTGCCCCGAAAGAGAGCATAGTCCGACTAAAGTAAGATTCGAATTAATACCAGCATGTAAACGCACTGACTAACTTCTATTCTTTCCCCTGAGTCTGTGAGCCCAACAGGCAAATTTAACACAGAGTTGATTTCCATGACACAATTTGAATGCGTTTGCATGAGAAGGGCCATTGTAGCCTAGCGGCTGCTGAGATAGCGGTGCTGGACACATGTTGTAATTAGCAGATGATTGCTGTCTGCAAATACGTGGTTAGCGGCAATTAGCAACAGAATAATTAGTTTTCTTTTCTTTTTTCATGCTGAAGTATTGTTTGGTGTTTCAGGTTCCGGCGGAAGTCTCCGGGTTTGTCTAACAAGTCGGTCGGGGGTTCGCTCACTGAAGGTAAAAAGTCCACAGTAAAGTACATTTAAGTTATATTTGTTTTCCTTATTTCAATGGTGATAACGTACAGTTGTCATGTATCCGTTTAGTTTTCAGTTAGATTTGATTGCTAATCTGTTTAACCCAAGGTATCAAAAGAG
Source organism: Clinocottus analis (assembly GCF_023055335.1). Lineage (NCBI taxonomy): Eukaryota > Metazoa > Chordata > Actinopteri > Perciformes > Cottidae > Clinocottus > Clinocottus analis. Next base: position 1,688,648 of record NW_027175887.1, read on the forward strand.
AAAGAAAGCTCCTTGCTAATTAGCTCGTTGTTGTCAACAGTGCTTTTTTTTGTTGACTTGCAATTTTCTACTGACATTCAACACCCGTTGAGAAAACAGTTGTGTAAAGCTGAACCGAGGTGCACTTTAAAGAAAACAAAATGCTAGCATTAGCTAGCATGTGACCATAACGGTTGCCGGGGTGTATTGTGTCTCGGCATCTCTGAGCTGGACAACAACACTCGATAGCAAAGGCATGTATAGCACACACGTGACATGTACCTGCATCATGTCCTAATCACTCAAAATATAAGCAGACTAAGTATGGCGCCCACTTTTACAGGTCGGCATTGAGCCCTGTGCTAACGTTAGCACAACGACAATGCTAACAGATGGTTAGCATGCTCTCCAGTCGCAAAATCAGTGGCAGACTCAAAAAGGCCGCTGAGGCTGATGGGAATGTTGTGAGCTTTTTGCAAATGTTTGGTCATGAGATCATGTCTCAAAATAAGAAAACGGAGGATCACCAAATAATTACATGAATGTCTGCAGTTGCATGCTATTTATTACTAAATGTGTGTCTGTGCGTGTGTGTATGTGTGTTTTTGCAGTGCAGCTTCATGCTGAAGTGTGTTACGCAGAGTGCCAACTCCAAAGATCCGCTCTCACCTTCTTACAGGTGGAGTAGGCTCAGCCCCTATTTACTCCTCCTGCATGCACTGTATATCAATATATAGATATAACTAGATATAGATATAACTATATATATATATATATATATATATATATATATATATATATATATATATATATATAGTTATAGTTATATCTATATATATCCTACAGCACACAACAAGTTCCCACATGATCCAGGTTTTCAAGATTGTGTATCATTCTAAATAATTATGTGAATATGGGGCATGCCAATTCTACTTTTTCCATTTCATAGAGTGAAATCTAATACAAGCATCTCCTCTTAAATTAATTTGTGCCCTCTTATTTATTTATTCATGGGATTATTTTTTGCAGGACGAGAACATGGTGAGTTTCATCAAAGGAGGGATCAAAGTACGAAACAGTTACCTAATTTACAAGTAAGTGAAGCGGTGTTTGGTGACATTAATGTGCAATAAGACTCGCTCCAAAAGAGCGACGATTATTTTGTCGTTTTGCCATTGTTTTTCTGTTTAACTTGAAGGTTTCTTTTTGCAAATTTATGCTTTTCTTTCTGATAAATATTAGTAGTGTTTTTCCCCTCTAAATAGTATATTTATTGTTGGCTACATAATGTTATGTAGAGAGGTGATAGAAAAATGTACTCGACACCTGGTGGTAAAATCATGAAACAGAACATTTATTCGTTGGAAGGAGGGAGCAGAGACACAACGTGTTGCTTTACTCATTGCATATGCAAGTCTGCTCACCGAATGAGCGAAGCACTACCTTCTTAAATACTTATGGTTATCAATACACAGAGGTCTCGGCATGGTATGATAACAAGGTATTGCACGTTCTTTCAGACAGAAACCTACAGTTTTCCCCGTCTCATGGCTATCAGGAGACATGCTGAGTGTGTGTGTCAGATCAAACAGAGACAGTAAGATGAGAAGTCTGAATATAACAGTGAAACAGTAACTGATTAAGCGTAAATACAAGATCCTGCTGGTTCGCCTTATGGGAAATGAAGATGAAGGTGTTTTTGTTGGAGCTTGAGCAACAGAAGGGACAAGACTCTCAACCTTGTGGAAGTACAACGTCAAAATGTCCGGAGTTCCCTTTTTACATTTTATACACAGTATCTTTTAATTATTATTCATTTTTCAACCTATTGACACGTTGTTTTCTTCGTCCAGAGAACTGCATTCCTTCATCAAATCTCACAGGTGTCTGGAGGGACCGAGCCACGTGCACTTGGAGGGAGGGATATCATTTGGAATAGGGGCGTTTAACCTGGTACGTGTCTTTCAACACACCCCCCCGGCCGACCGTGCGTTGAGTGTAACCGCGTCTTCTTCATCCACAGACACTCTCTCTCTTTCCCCCGAGGATACTCAAAGTCTTGGAGTTCGCGGGCTTCTCCGGAGACAAGGTGCGGTACGAGCTTTCCCTCCGTCTCTGCGTTGTCGCTCCTTCACGCGCGATCACGCTCACGGGTGTGGTCCCGTGTTTTTCAGGAATACGGTCTGTCTCTGCTGCACGGCGGTGCGACGGGGATAAATCTGCGCTCCATGCTGTGCGCTCTGCTGCTGCTCTGCTACTACACATTTCTCACGTTCATATTGGGTAGGCTCGGGAACCCTCGTCCCCCAAAGATCGCAGATTCGGATCGTTCAGATCGGTGCGATACGCTGCATGATGTTAACATGTCGCGTCTCTGTCCTCTCAGGCACGGGCGAGGGAGAAGTCACTGAAGCGGAGAAGCTGCTGAAACCTTTCCGTCTCCGCTACCCGCGGGTGAGTGTCAGTGAGGATTATCATGAACTATTTATGCATCGCTTTCTTCAGAAGGAAAACAAAACGAGGGACTTTCTGACTGTTAGACTGTTAATCCTCATGTCTGCAGTCAAAGATGCTCTCTAACAAAGATGACCCATTCGAGCTTCGCCAATGGTTTGAACTCAATGGTTCTGCCAAATGAAGCCAACGCTGAAGTGCCTTTTTAAAACGGGTATTTCTCCACTGACCAGCAGGGGGCGACTCCTCGGGTTGCAAAAAGAAGTCAGTCTGTGAGAAAATGACTCGACGTCTGTCTTGATTTGTTCCCTCAGTAAACAATGTAAACACAAGTTCACGCTCTCAATTTCTAGTTTCAATTCTTCTTCAAACAGCATCATGTTCATTTAGTAGATTATGGTCCATTTAGACGTGACCCCCTTGTGATTGACAGGTCAACAGCGATACCAGAAGCATGCAAGGCGTCTCTACGTTACTCCTCTGCCGTCCAAATATGTTCACTTTGGTTCACTGCTTGCAAAAAAGCAAGATGGCGACGGCCAAAATTCAAAAAGCCAAACTCAAGGCTTCAACACCACAGTGTGTGAAGCAACGGGGGTTGGACGGCGACTACATCCTCTTCTCCCACACGGTCTACAGTTTAGAAGTGTTGTTGACGTCCAGTTAATTATATTCATATTTTATTTCATGCTGTTCAGCATGAAATGAAGCCTCACATGAAAACCGCTAGCCGCTACCTCGAACTGTATCGAAATGTATTTTTCAGAGGAGCACACCATCTCAAAGAAGTATATTTAACTTTGAATCTCAGCATTTCGAGTTTGGGTGTTTCCGTGTTAAACAACGGAGAGCCAGAGACTGGAGGAAGCTAGCGTAGCGGCCTAGCTGTGTGTCGACAACAAGTTTGATTTAACCGTCCTCTGCGTTCGGAGAACTTTGTAGACGGTCTATTGAGGTAATTTTGAACAGTTTGTCATCTGATAATACATTTAATTACCAGAAATATGTATAATCAACAAAACCCCAGATGAGAGTAAACCGCCCAGTACAGACGGGATTCACTATGCTAGCTTGTTCGCGGCTGGCTATTCCGTTAGCAGTTTGATTGCAAAGCTACTGCAGCTCACCACCTCGCTTCTACAACCATTAGATTCCTCTATTTACTCCATGATGTCTGGCAAACAGCACACAGTATCCCCATGTAAGCTCCCCTGGTCTGAAGAGTCATCCTGCCTCACTGAATAAAACATGTAAATCATGTTTTAGGAGGTTTTGCAATAGATACATGACATGCTGAGAGGGCTTCTGTGTTATGCTGCTTGTTCCTCGTATCTAGTGCTTATAAAGTGCTTCAGTCCATGTTGCTTTGTTCATATGTTTTGATCTGTTAGTACTTTTAAGGCTGCTATATAATATGTTACATGTGGACGCACGTTAAAGTAGATTGAATCGTATCGTCGGCCTGGAGGATGCGCTCCAAGTTATTCTCATAATATGTTGTTTTTTATATTGATTGATGTTGATGTCGAGGATATACATTTAATAATAATGCTCATCCTGAGAAGCGAGCCTTAAAGAAACCATTACATGTGTTATGGTTTATAATACACAGTAATGTATTATCAGGTTTTTGAGGGTTGACGACATGTGACTCCACACTTCTTGCTCCAATCATGAAACATGTTGTGGACAAGCTGCAGCTGCAGCCGAGGCTACTCGACTGTTCGCCTGGTGTTTTTGTAGCCAAGGAAATCCGGTTAAAAAATAACTTTATCAAAGAAAAAAAACTCTCACTGTCAAGATCGCAGAGTGTTATACGAGTCGTAACCAGTGTGTAAGTCTGTTTTCTTTCTGTTTATCTTAGTTTTGTAGTCCGGGCCGTCATCTCTGCATGACTTAATAATAATGCATTGATTCTACTTCCCAAAGTATCGGCTGATTTTTCGGTACATGGCAACATGGGACGGCCATTTTGAATACTCACATATTTCCTTTGCAGTCGGTGAAAGTGGTTCAGATCATCGGGGAAAGAAAACAATGGTGTCCATCCACCATTGTTTTCTTTCCCCTCCATACTTTGTTTTGTCACCAATTAGCTTGAGTGGTTAGAGTGAGGAGAGAGATATCATTCATGAAAATTGCCAATAATTGTTTGTTGTATGCCAACGTTGGTATTGCATCTCCTGCAATGCATTGTTCTGTTTTCACACCTTCATTGGGCCTCACCGTCGGTCAGCTCTTTCTTGCAGATCCCTCCTTCCACTCACACGGTTTCTGGCTCTTTCCATCAGTCATCGTCCTCGCCCTGATCACTTTTGTTCGATGCTCACTCCAGCTTCCTCTCACGCGGTCCCTTCTGCACCCTGAGCGCCGTCGAGTCTTCGTCCTACACTTTATCTCTCCTTCCATCGCACCTGACTCACGTTCTCGTAACTTCACAACCCCGTTAACGCTCCACCTTTCACCCACACGCTGCTCCTCCCAGAGAACAAACTCAGCGCTCTGACACAATGTGTACAAAACCAGAATGTAAACGTCTCGGTTGCCAGGAGTAATTGCAATACAACAGGTCTGCCTGCAGATATATGAGAGGCAGATGATTGACACGTAATACTGCAACACTGAAGGCTGATAAGCGTCCATTTACATATTTGTGTTTTCTTTTTCTTCTCTCCAGGGAGCAATTTTCCTCTTCTTTGAAGGCAGGACTGAAGAGATCAAGGGGAACATTGATGAGGTGCGTTTCATAAAATGTTTCCAATGTTTTTAATGGAAAAGTGCGCGTGTCATATTGTTCCATATCCCTGTTCTTCACCCTCTATTTTTTTATATAAGTTACTCACCACATGTTATCTTGAATTAAAAAGACTCCACGGTGAATAAAGATTTTGATGATGATAATAAATACTTCCCAGACACGTACATTGCTAAAACCTTACAATTTAAGACACTGAGTGCCTGTTCAAGACATAAATCCATCAATACCTTTTCTACGTTTCTAAGTTTTCAAGCACTTAAGGTAACGCGTGGCGAGTGATACACAAAGGGTCGAGTGCTCTCCCTTTAATGTGCCGTACGGTGTACGCTGCCTCTGTGCTGCCAGGCGGTGGCGCTCTTTGAGGACGGCTGCAAGGCCCAGCAGGCCTGGAAGCAGTTCCACCACATGTGCTACTGGGAGCTGATGTGGTGCTTCACCTACAAGCGGGCGTGGAAGATGGCCTACTTCTACGCCGACCTGCTGAGCCAGGAGAGCCGCTGGTCCAAGGTAACAGGACTCGGGGGAATCCGGTCGGGGCGATCTGCCTCGACGTGCGCGTCGGAAATCATCTCGAGGAAGAAAAATGAGCGACTCCTGTCTTTGTGCTTTCTCCCGGCTAGGCCATGTACGTTTACATGAAAGCTGCTTACCTCAGCATGCTGCGTGAAGACGAGGCCAAGCCTTTTGGGGAGGACGAAGTCGAGCTCTTCAGGTAAACACACACACTGTAGGTGTTGCATGACTTCTACTAGGAACACACTGTCCTGAGGCTCAGGACATACTCGCACTTTAAACAAAGTGAGGCTTGTTTCCGTACCTGTTTGTGTACTTTGTGTGCACTTGGAGGATTATCGAGTGCATTTGCTGGGAGGAGGGGGGTGATTGAATCAGCGCGGCATCATCGCCACAAACTGCCCAGCACACAACGGTACCAACAAAGTGAAAGTAACTTCATGATGGACATCACGGGGCATCCATATGAGGAGCCTTCACAAGGAAATGCCGCAGTTTAAGGGCCGTTGAGGGAACTCGGCATCGGTTCGTTAAGCTGTGAAACGCAGTCCCGTCTTTTCCAGCCTGGAGTCCGGTGTTGAACTCTCCTGTTGTTTGATGTGTCGCTTGCCTTTTCCAGAGGACGACTTTCGTAGCCACTGTTTATAGGCAATATCCAGATGGGGACTTCTGTTGATCCCATATAGCAATAAAGCAATTCAGCTAATTTCCAGAATGGTTTTACACAACCAGAGATATTAAATAGATTTGCCACTGTATGAACAGTATAAATGTCTACAATTCAAAACCTTTCCCTCATAAACATAGTAAATAAACATTGGTATAACCCAACCCTTCAACACAATTAATCACTTCATTCCTATTCTCATTGGCAAAGTTGTTGTTGGTTCCAGTGTTTTCGGGCTCACGTTTCAAACCTGTAAATAAGTAAAAGATGATCAAGATGAAGTTGATCATTTCCACAAATACTCTATTAACATATTTAAAAACAGTTTTCCGATGAGGTGAAGAGAGTCAGTCTTGGAACGTCCTCAAAGGTAGCACGTCTTCAAGTATCTACTCAGCATTCAGGTAACGATGTCTTTCTGGCTCATCCATCTTTCTTCACGTTGAAGTTCCTGTTCTGACATTTTGATGAAGCTCGACTTGATCACGGGAGCAGGGTGTCATCGTTTGATGGGGATGTTGCCCGTCAGTCAGGATGTAAAGCAACGAGCACCCTGCTACCTGAAATGTACTGCATCAATTTAAAACAATGTCCACTAACAGTGGAAATCATAGTGGTGATTTAAATCACTTTAAAGCTCTACTTGGATATCTGATTCTGTCTTGTATTCTAAGACTGCAGCACCCTCAAAACCGGACAAAGATGTTCGGTCTAGTTTTCTTAGTTGCATTTTCCGATAACTGCAAAGTCTGCGACAAACAGTTTACTGTTTATCTGTAGGCCAGTAAAAAGGGTTATTAATCATATACCGTTTAAAACAACATCCACAAAATTCCAGAAATGGTATTATAAAATGTTTGCATAAAAGTTTCATTAACCGGATGTTCATCCATTGAAAATATTTCACCAAACCGAATATTTTCAGGCTTCAAGTCTCTGTGCAAACTTCCATGTGAGTGGAGTTCCTGAAGTCCCAGCAGTGACTACTGGTATATTCCCAGTCTTCGATGCTCGGTCAGGCTTTGCCTGTCCAGAAAGTCCTCGTTTTAATCAGCCCTTTCAGTTTCACAGAGAGCGCAGAGGAAACAGTCAAAGTGTCGTCCAGCACAGCAATGGGTTGCGAAAGACGTTCAGCTGGTAAATGTTCTGAACACAAGAAATGAGCCGTGTCCAATCCCTTTTTGCAAACGTGTTTGGGAACTCGTTTCACTGCCACGGGGGAGTTGTGGGAGAGTCCAGTGAAGATCTCTGCAGCGTTGCATCCAGCTGCGATCTTCATTGTTGTGTTGACGACAAGGTCATCGATTTCCATGCCGGGCCTGGAGTCAAGGTTTATAGACGCAGTCTTCCATCGTGATTCCTTCAAAAGAGCATGAAACCTCAAATAAGATAATGCACAAAACATAACACCATGTCGAGAAAACATAACTGGAAAACAGCTTTAGTGACGGCCCAAAGTGTCTTCAGTGAAGACCAGTAAAGCAAAAAACCTCCAAATGTCTTCACCTTCTTTTTGATGTGCTCATCACAGCAAGAAGCAATGGTTTCCTGAAAGAAATTACATTTACAGTGTTGGATTAATCAATGAAGAATGCACGTTTTAATAATTTACAATATGAATCATCCTTCACACCCATGTCCCATGTTTTATGCTGCACCATGAAAGGGGCACTTCACATTTAAGGTTCAACAGGAATTCAGTTTGCAAAACATATTTAAAATGTTGATAAGGGTGTCCTCAAGAAGTCCTCACCACTTAGTTGAATGATGAAATCCCTTTATGGCACATAACAAAATGTAAAAGCATGAATACATATAAACACGTAGGCAGACTCCGTAGTCATAAGCCATTTCTTCCCCTGCGTTTATTTGCGTGATTGCAAATGCACACAGGTGGCTTTTCTGTTCAGTGTCTGTTTAACACATGAGCACAAGAATCTGAATTATGCTGAGTTATGCTCAGTTTAACAGCGAGTCCTTCTGTGTTATTGTCCAATAATATGTTCAGGAGTACCATAAACGTCGGGTTACAAGCCACTAATACTTGGGTGTACACGCTTATACGGACATTAAATTACTTTATGGAGGGAACTCATCACTCAAGCAGGATGAGGATTCATTTTCTTGTAGTGATTAGATGGTGAGTGGACTTCAATCTACCGGCTGACCACTGACCACCAGCTGCTTTCACAGCACAGCTAACGATGATTAGCTTCAGCTGTGTGGACTCCGCCCCCCTCGTTAGTGTGTCCACCAATAGAAACCACAGAAACAGGTCTTCCCTTTCCTCAGTGCAGTTTAACTTTCATAAGAATCTCCTTTTCTTGCCAAAACCAACCTTAAAGGTAGAAAGTAAAACAGAGCTGCGTCTCGAGCAGAATTGGGATACAGAGCAAACACTTCAACCCGCTGGTTCTCAAACTTTTTCTGTCACGAAGCAAAATGTTGTCGGGCCGCACCGCCCCGACAACACGGCAACAAAATGGTCCAACTTCCTGAGACGTTTCCATCCGTGATTTTTTAATTAAAGAAAATGCAAATCCCTTAAAAGTGAACCAGATCGCGGACAAACTAATAACATGTGCAATCACTTTGCTAAAACAATGCAAATAAAGGTATATATGTGCAAGAAATAACTCATATTTGGCAAAAAAAGATGACCAAGGAAGCCGGTTGGATCCCTGTTTTCCCCCCACAGTTTCATGTTGAAGTGTCCTTGAGCAAGGCACTGAAGCCCAAGAAGCTTCACCGCAGCACAAAGCTCCTTAATTACCAAGGATGGTAACATGCAGGGAATAATTCCCCCACTGTGGGATTAATAAAGGATGTTTAAATGAAATAAAAGAAGAGGGTCGCGCCCCACAGCTTGAGAACTTCTGCTTCAACCCCGGCTGGTTTCCTCTGTGTTCAGTCAGCGAGGCCCCGACTCAAACTGTTCAGATAGGAAAAGACAACGCAGAGTAATAATCTAGTAGACCTGATACAGCAGATACAACAGTAATCTAGCAGAATGTAGTCCAGCAGTCTGAGGTCTCACAGGAAACAAAGCATCTCGATCTGAATGTGTACAGGAAGGAGCAGAGAACTACAACTACATCCTGAAGGATGCAGCGGAGAGATTACTGCAGGCGGAAACAAGAGCTCACTCCAACTCAGAGTCTGAACACATGGAGGGAAGTGCACATTTGTGCCTGAACAACAAAATAATGATGAGTTGTGGTCATTAAACATAATCAGTCTAATATTATTCAGTACCAGTGAGACGACTCAGAGGCACGACAGTGCTGATCCAACCCGAGCTTATTGGGCAGTAAAACCAAAATAATCTGATTTTAGTAACTTATCGCTGTTCAGGTATGTAAAATACAGGCCTGTGTCACTATGAATGAAGACGTGTTGATCAAAGATGTCAAAGATCAGAAAACTGTAATTATAATAAGCAAAATATTGATTTCTCTCTGCAGAGACGCACAGCAGCAAACACGGTCTTTCCAGAAGAGAATAACGAAGTTGTATAATATTGGTACCGAAATGTTTCAATAATAATAACATTAAAGTTGAATTATCCATTTGTGAAAGAAACAAAGGTGTGTTTGTGGTGAAAGACTCATTGGGTGAAAGAATTTTTTTAAATAAGCACATTTGAAGTAATATACGGGTAATATGGGTAAAGACATTAAAAGTACATTTTCTATTGCATTTTGGTTTTATTAAAAGTGTGTGTGAGAGAGAGTGAGTGAGTGTAAGTGCCATAACCTGTCAACAGCCTCTTTACACACCGTCCCAGGTCGGGGGATGGAGTGAATAATAGAATAGTTTGTCGCCTTCCTGTGTCTTTCAGACAGGTGTCCACCTTCAAGCAGAAGATAGCAGGGAAGTCTCCGCCGACCGAGAAGTTCGCGATCCGCAAAGCTCGGCGCTACAAGGCCCACTGCCCGATCCGGCTGCCGGTGCCGGTGTTGGTAAACGCTCGGCACGAACACTCGCAGTGCGCCTGGTGTTCGGCTGCCGACAGCACTCTCTCTCTCTGTTCCACTACAGGAGATGATGTACATGTGGAACGGCTTCAGTATGATCAGCAAGCAGCCCGAGCTGACCGAAAGCATGATGCAGACCTTGGTGGAGGCGGAGCGCACCCTGCTGGAGTCTCCCGGTAACCCAACACGCGTCGCCAGAAGCTAACCGCCGCTCGCCCGAAATGTACCCGTCGCGCTGACGGCCGCTCCGCTTCCTCCACAGACAACGAGTACTCGGTGGACGACCGCTGTGTGATCCACCTGCTGAAGGGTCTGTGTTTCAAGAACCAGGGTCTCCTCCAGGCGGCCGAGCAGAGCTTCGGCAAAGTGTTGTCCAGGTGAAGCTTCGAGCCCACTCCAGTTGTTCCCTGAATGCGACGCGAACAACCAGGATGCAGCATGCTGACCATAAGTCACGGAGTCACTTAACTCAGTGCAGAGTCATCTGTAAAGGCCTCCAAGGTCGACTCCAACTGCGTCTTGTGTGGCGTGGGAACACAACTGAGAGGGTTATTTCTTTGCTTTTACATTGAGTTCTGCGAGGGAAGAATGGCTCCATGTTTTTGTCAATGGAGTCTGGAGGCTTTGAAGAGAGCGAGCTCTAAACGCCTCAGCTCGAGCTCTACCTGCCAAACGCCCGGTAATCAAACCCCGAGCGCCATGTTACAAAGCAAAACTATATCAGCCACGAAATAGCATTTTAATGCTGAAACGTACGTTCTTCCACCAGAGTGTGGATGTTCAGAATACATTAGGAAACTACAGAATTACATAGAAACCTAAAAACTAAAAGATGGACCTGCCCTTTTAAGTTTATTGTTTGCTTAGCATCAAAACCTGTCTGACATTTAAGAAATGGTCTCACTGCTCGTTGAAATCACCCTGATGTCGACTGTGAAGACTAAAGAAGCTTTCAAGTAGTCAGATAATAGAAGACTTCTCGTACGAGGATTCCAGGGTATTGACCTGAGTGTAAAATGTAACCGCACGTCGCCGTTGATTCTCCTTCTTCCCCGTGTTTGCTCAGCGAAAAGAAGATCCGCTTCGACCACTACCTGGTGCCGAACTGCCTGGTGGAGCTCGGCCTGCTCTTCATTGAGCAAGGCAGGAGGGACGAGGCCATCAAGCTGCTGCACAAGGCCAAGTACGTACACGGAGACGGATGTCGCATGGAGTCAGTACAGAAACGCAGCGCTGTGATTGGTCCTGAAGGTTCCGGTAGTTCAAACCAGCGGCCTGCAGCTTTTTGGGGCAACGACTTGTCTGCATGGATCATTGTGAGGGCGTAGTTTTATATGTTTGTAATATTAAACACTAACGGTTCTAAATTGGACCACCTGCACATTTTCCGGACATCTTCTCATCCGACGCTTGGCAATCACATAAATTATCTTTTGACTACAACTGAAATTGTGAGTTTACACGCTTATCCTCTTATAAATGAATCAATATTCTGTAAATGTAATGAGTATACAAATACCATGTATGACCATATTATTATATAAATTCATTGCAATTAAAATGATTTCACCAGTTCATTCCTGCTGGGGCAATGTGCAGGAAGTACTTCCAGTACCAGACCACTAGAGGTCGCCCTCTGCCTATTAAAGCTCCACCTGAAGGCCCTCCACGTGGTCTCTGCATGGGGTCACTTAATGCTTTAGTGATGTAATATTTCATGAAGCTGAGGGCTTTCTTTTCTGTTGCACCTTTGACCGTCCTCCACTGTCTCGATCCTGTAGACAAAACTACAAAGAATACTCGATGGAGTCCCGCACGCAGTTCAGGGTCCACGCCGCTCTGGCCAAACTCAAGGCCGACCCCGGGGAGGAGGAGGACACGCACATGTAGCGGGACGCGGCGCCACGGCCGGAAAGACTCGTCACTCTCTGGACTCGTCTCCCGTCACAGTGACGGCTGCTTTAGCTCCATACCCAGTTTGTTTTTAACTTATAACCATATTCAACAGGTGCATGCTGGGTATTTTATCACCGTGTTCAGGTATTCCTTTTTAAGTCTTCAATAAGATATATCTTATGACAGAAAAAGATATATAACCTGTTTTATCCCGACGGGAGCATAAGTGTTACGAGTTGAGGGAGGGTATGTACAGTAGACTTTATTTACAATATTTTTATGGTTTACAATGGAAATTAAACAATTTTTAATCAGTTGATTGAAAGCCACCATAAATATCTAACGTAAGAAATGTTCTGATGAAATCAAATGTATACGAATGGCTGTTTTACTGTATTAAAGAGCTCTACGTGATTTCATAACGGAGTGACTTCATTTGGAACGGCAACTTTTTTAGGTTCATCGTATTTCAATTAGTAAAAAAACAATTAAATAAATTTGAATCTAGAAAATGGTTCACCAGCGTGACGTTTCTGACTGTCATTCATTTTCTCATCACTTATACCTTCATGGTGCGTTTGAGTTCACCAAAATCCGGTATTTAGTCATGTAAGCAGTTTTTCGAACGTGCATGCAATGTATATGAACTATTTTTGCATCAATAAATTCTCAATACAAATTTTCTTTTGTCTTAATTCATCCCAGAAGTTACCAGCATTCTGTCGCTTATTTGTCTTCCTTAAAAAAAATGAACCTTGCAGTCTGAACAGACATTAATTTATTTCAGTGACAGAGTAATGAGAAATAAACATATGCTTAAAGTTTTTTTTTGTTTTTTTTTGACAGAATGAAAATTAGTTTTTTTGAATCCGGGTCATGACAGACGCCACGAGGTCAAACGAGGACCCGCTGTCATTCTGATACTCTTAAACGTCCCTCAGTGCAGCACACCGCCCGTCTCCATAGAATAGTTATTCATTGGGTGCCAACACTACGAGGAGGCGGCAGCCGCAGGAGGAGCAGGAGGAGGAGGAGCGCCGGAGCCGGCCGCCTGCTCCTCTTTCAGCTTGCGCTTCATGATCTTCTTCTTCTTCTTCTCGTCCTTTTCCAGCTCGGCGACCATCTCCAGGAACTTGGGGCTGCGGGGGTCCACGGCGTAGCCAAAGCGCTCCCTGGCCTCGGCCAGCAGCTTGGTGCGGCGAGTCTTCTCCTCCTTCAGCTTGCTCTTGGCTTCGCGCTTCTCCCGGCGCCAGTCGGCCACCATCTTGGGCATTTTGGCCATGTTGGCCGCGATGAGTTTCTCCCTGCGATGGAAGATTTGGGAAGGGAGAAATAGTTAAATATGGCAGGTTAGGTCTCCACAGCTATGAGGGGGGCTGCTGGAAAAAAGGTTGGTACAGTTCATGGTCATTGCAGGATAAACTGGAATAACTTTCATCGCCTGATTCATTTGGACCTCTCGTAGCTCAAAACCAGTCCCACAGTTATATTACAATGAATACACTTTATTAATAAACACTGACTTTAACCAGGACTGAACACTATTTAGTTAATCACAAGGAAACAAATATTTGCACAGATCACTTTAAAAAAAAAAAAATAAATCACTCCATATGAAAATGAGTATTATTTGCCCTAATAACTCAAATCAGGTAGCAATTGCAGAAACTGTCAAAAACAATCTCATTTAGACTTTTCTTTACACAGTTGAACCCACAGTGACAACTGTCACATAGAGCCAGGACTTAGTCGATTCATTTCTTAGTCGATCGAGAGAAAAATAGTTTGCGACTCGGGTGATTGCTTCAATCCTTTTCTTATGAAATGAATGTTTCTCGTTTGGGAGGACGTTGCTTCCTTTCTGTGTAATGTGACCATGAAGTGAACAGCTCTGTGTGAAAACAAGTCATTTGACCCAGAGTGACAAGAGTGCAATAATAAATCAAAGTGTACTAAAGTGCATTGTGGGAAATGTAGAATACAGCTTTTTTTTATAGAGCCTGACATCTGATGTGGAAGAGACTACCCCTTTAACAGTTTAGTTTACTAATTAAATAACATGTCCTTAACTGGACCGACCATTAAATTATATTTATAATAATTGCTAAGCTGTAGGTGTCTAAAATATCACATTTATCCTAAAAACGTCCTGTGAATGACTTGAAACGAGCTCTCCATCAGGTGGTGATGCGTTTACGGTGGTGGGACAAAAATAATCCTCGACCTGTGTTTGGTGCTGGTTTATCTTCCGCTGCATTAGCTTAGCCCCGGGGTTGTGCCTCGCTAGTATTTACCATATGACAGAAGTGACTTTAATACCTACAGCCCGGTAATATTAGCGCAATTAAACGAATCGGTTTTGACGGCTCGTCCGGTAATTGGCGCCTCAGCGTTAGCGGACAGCACCGTTAGCATCACTTACTTCGCCGTCCGCTTTTCGGTTTGCTCCCTCTCCTTGATCTCGATGCTCCTCAGCATGACCTCCAGCGGAGGGTGCCACTGGTTTTCCTCCGCTATTATCTCGTCCAGCTGCTCGTGGCTGGGCCACAGCGAGGCAGGGTCGATGCCCGACACGGAACCGTACCGACCGAACAGCTTACGGTCATAGCGGCTCGTCTTCTGCCACTCGGGCGTCTTCTCGCTGTCCTTGTCGGGGATGAACGGCTGGTGGAGGTTCAGCCTCAGAGGTTTGTGGTTATAGGACGCGGTCTGCAACAGCAGCCCGCTCCGACAGTCCGCGGAAACTATCGTTTTTGAACATGAAATTCCCTTTAAAGTCCTGCATAACATTGCCGTCCTCCTGCACACCATGGACGCCGCCATCTTTGTTCCTCCACTGGAAGGACCCGACGCCGACAGAGGTGACTCCCGCAGTGCCTGCTCACTGTGGCCGCTGACTGGTACGTGTGTTGTGCTGTGTGTACAGTTTGACGTTTACTTCAAATATTACTTTAAATATCGCTTTGAATATAACCAGCAAAAAAAGAGAAAATTCATGCGTTATACCATAGTATTAATTTGGTAAAATGGCACCAAGATAACAGGGCAATCAAATGTATTCTGTACCAATGAGACAATATTAAGACAATATTGTATGTGTGTGTGTGTCTATATATATAATGTGTGTGTGTGTACTTTGTACATGCACCCATAAAATAGATTATATTAAAAAAATAATAATAATGAACAAAGCAGAAAAGTTGTGCTGACACTATGATCAATCATTCCACACAGAATTACAAAAACTTAAACCTAAGGTTAAATACAAGATAAAAATACTTTTTTTTAGGTTAATGTTGATAGTATAACATACAGATAGATAGATAGAAAGATAAATAGATAGAAATATTTCCCAGTCATTGTATGAAGTGCACTATGCATTGTGACAAATATTGCAATATATAACAGTATATAACTTATATAAAAACTTAGTAGATGGAGAACTTATAAGGTGATCAAACAACGGGGCTAATCTCACACCGTGTCTTCTGGAAGCTTTGTTCCAGATCTTAGTGGCAGTGTTATTTTAAAAAAAAAGCTCTTTATTTATGTAGTTTGCCAAGTCAAACATATTTTATCAGAAATAGTTTTTCTTAATTTTGGTGTAGCACTAGGGAACTGTGGAAAAAGTCCTTAGCTGGTAAATACATCCCTTTCAGATCAGTGGTGGTGTGGTGGCTTGGTGAGGTATGGTGGTGTGGTATGGTGGTGTGGTGTGGTGTGGTATGGTATGGTGGTGTGGTATGGTGGTGTGGTGTGGTATGGTGTGGTATGGTGGTGTAGTGTGGTTTGGTGTGGTGTGGTATGGTGGTGTAGTGTGGTATGGTATGGTGGTGTGGTATGGTGGTGTGGTGTGGTGGTGTAGTGTGGTATGGTGCTGTGGTGTGGTATGGTGCTGTGGTATGGTGGTGTAGTGTGGTGTGGTATGGTGGGGTGGTGTGGTGCTGTGGTGTGGTATGGTGGTGTGGTGTGGTATGGTGGTGTGGTGTGGTGTGGTATGGTGGTGTGGTGTGGTATGGTGGTGTGGTATGGTGGTGTGGTGTGGTATGGTGGTGTGGTGTGGTGTGGTATGGTGGTGTGGTGTGGTATGGTGGTGTGGTATGGTGGTGTGGTGTGGTGTGGTATGGTGGTGTGGTGTGGTATGGTGGTGTAGTGTGGTGTGGTATGGTGGTGTAGTGTGGTGTGGTATGGTGGTGTAGTGTGGTATGGTGGTGTGGTGTGGTGTGGTATGGTGGTGTGGTGTGGTATGGTGGTGTAGTGTGGTGTGGTATGGTGGTGTAGTGTGGTATGGTGGTGTAGTGTGGTATGGTGGTGTGGTGTGGTGGTGTAGTGTGGTATGGTGGTATGGTATGGTGGTGTGGTGCTGTGGTGTGGTATGGTGGTGTGGTATGGTGGTGTAGTGTGGTATGGTGGTGTAGTGTGGTTTGGTGTGGTGTGGTATGGTGGTGTGGTGTGGTATGGTGGTGTAGTGTGGTGGTGTAGTGTGGTATGGTGGTGTGGTGTGGTATGGTGGTGTAGTGTGGTATGGTGGTGTAGTGTGGTATGGTGGTGTAGTGTGGTGTGGTGGTGTAGTGTGGTATGGTGGTGTAGTGTGGTGTGGTGGTGTAGTGTGGTATGGTGGTGTAGTGTGGTATGGTGGTGTGGTGTGGTATGGTGGTGTAGTGTGGTGGTGTAGTGTGGTATGGTGGTGTAGTGTGGTATGGTGGTGTAGTGTGGTATGGTGGTGTAGTGTGGTTTGGTGTGGTATGGTGGTGTAGTGTGGTGTAGTGTGGTATGGTGGTGTAGTGTGGTTTGGTGTGGTATGGTGGTGTAGTGTGGTGGTGTAGTGTGGTATGGTGGTGTAGTGTGGTGTGGTGGTGTAGTGTGGTATGGTGGTGTAGTGTGGTGTGGGGGGAACACGTTTTTCACGAAGCATCCCCTTCGACTTGGAGGTAGCTGTGAGAGAGCAGGTGGGCTGAAGCCAGCGCACCGGAGCGAGAAGGGGAGCTAAGCCTCTTTTAACACCTTCTTTGAACATTTAAGGACCACAGGGCAGGGAAGTAAACCTCCTTTGAAAAGAGAGGATCTTTTGTTTTTCACGTCCTCGGCTTCACCTCCTCCTTCCTCCTTTAAAAAAAAAAAATTCTCAGCCCCAGCCCTCCCTCAACTTTTATATTTGATTTCTTTTCAAGAAGCGGAGATGGAACAAATGGGGTTGCTCTGGAGTGCAGCACTTACAGAGACAGATGTCATCGCTTTTGTGTCGTGGGAGCGCGCGGAGCTCTCCATCGTCATTAAAGATTTAGGGTTCCCATGGCAGGGGTAGCACTAGGCTGAGGTGGGGGGGTGAGGAGGTGGGGGCATGACAGAAGCTTAATTTGGCTTAGGAGCGTTCTGGTGCCAAGCCCGGGGCTTTAGGGATCACATCAACGTCAGTCACAGGCAAATAGGCTTGTTAGCAGTTAGCCGATAAGGGCATGGTGGCAAGATGACAGGTCTATTTCTGAGTGTGTGAGTAGGAGGGCTGGGTGGTGCATTAATACTTGTTTAGGGAAGTTATATGGAACATGCCCACCTGAATTATGACCTTCTTTAGATCGCATGTCTTCTTTTTTTTTTCTTCGGAGATGTGTTTGATTCGTATAGAGGCGTACGTTTGTGTTGGGTGCAATGAGCAGTCGCAGAGGTGCAGAGACACGGAGGTTTCAGACCACATCTGCACCTGGAGACGGATCTCTCAGAAGAGGTTAGTCAGGGTTTGTGTTGCTAATTACGAGAGCACATGTTGGCAAACAGCAGCTCCATCGGTCCAGGTGCTCACCCCCTGAAGGGTAGCGTCTCCTTGCAAGTATACTGGGTGTGGTGGTGCCCCTAAGGTTCTCTGAGACCATCGTAGGGTTGCTCATCAGACTCGAGCCAGCGGCGCCAACTTGGGCTTGCTGAGGTTTAATACCAACGGTGGTACGGCCTCTTCCTAACCAAAGAGGACTATTCGACTGCAGCGCACCTTTTCTCTCGCTGCCCCTCTCTCTTCTTCTCCCCCTCACTTCACCCTCTCACCTCCAGACACCCGAACAGCGCCGACGAGTGGTCATTACTAATCCATGTAATGACGTTTACACAATACAATTTCAATCCCTCAATAGTCTGATAAAACAAATATATAATATTGATAATGATAATAATTACAGTTTCTCTTTTCTCTAAAAAACATATATATATATATATATATATATATATATATATAAATATCTATCTATCTATATATATATACATATATATTTATACACACATATATATATATAAATATATATATATATGTATATATATATATATATTTATATATATGTATGTATGTATATATATATATATATATATATATATATTTATGTGTGTATATGTTTGTATGTATACATTAATACATACATTCACACACATACAGGCAGAGAGAGCCACGGTTTGGGGTCGTATTATTTGTTAACACAAAGTAGAAGTCATAATAATTGAGTCTCAATGAACTGCTAGTTTGAGCTCTCTTCTAAAGGGTCAATACAACAACATATCTTTCCTTCCTAGTTAGTACGAGTACAGGTAGGTATTGTTCTCAAACATTGGAATAATGAAATGTGATTTAACTTTAACACACGTTTAAAACAAATTATTAGAAATGGACACGGTGGTATTAAATCAGCAAGACATGACATAACATGTTTCACGGCGTTACACCGACATGTGTATTTATCCAGAAAGCGTATGTTGATATAGCTCAATTGAAGGCAAATAGCTAAAAAGTTCACTTTGTAGTACTATAATACTCCCTAGAATGTGATTGTTATTATATAATAGTCATAATGCCGTGTTAACATTCACAGTCATCATATTGTGTAACTTTTTTATTTGGCTAAATATGTTTTTTTTTCCCTGAAACTTTCATGCTAAAAATCCACCTTGAAATGAATTGAATAGGAATAGTTTGAATTGCATAGCAACAGTAACCACAGTAACCAGGTGGAATGGAAAGGGGGCGTGGCCAGTGTGATGCCTTTAATGCGTCACCAACTGTCACATCAAGGGCACAAGCCTGTTCATATATTTGACCAAGTTACACCAGTTCCTGTTACACGTGTTAAACCAGCATTTAACATTGCTTAGCTCCTTTCAACCCACATTTCACATCTGTTTTTCTGTAAAACCGCCGTTTAAGTTTTTTTAAAACCACAAAAAGAAGAAAACAATGCAACCCGAACTTCCTGTGCGTGGCCGAAGCTCCTCTGATCCTGTTTTCTCTGTGAACCAACCGGACATCGACAAATCACGTGGCTCCATTTTTCCAATGATATCGTCAAAGTATAAGACAAAATACCAAACGATGGAGGAAATGTTGCAGTCGGATGTTCAGCAGCCGGCGCATCAGGAGACACGGATGGATCCCCCGAAGGATCTTGTGGATTACTATCACCTTCGGCAATTGAAAGCAAAGACACAGTTTTTAAGGCAACAAGGACAACAGGAGAAGAACGAAAGAGATGTAATCCATGCCTTTCGTGAAGTGTTGCCAAAGGTGCCAAGAAGAGTGGTCGAACCACTACCCGGATCAGCCCCGGAGCAGACAGGTTTGGTGAGCAGCCCGGAACCCAACGCCATCAACACGAATGTTGACTGTCTGCCACCAATTCCCAAAGCGACCAGAGCAAAAACCGCTGTGGCAGGCCGTAGCTCCACTGTCGATCCTGAGAGGTCCTGTTACCGATCACACTGTGCGGGTGTGTTAAATAAAAAGAACACGGCACATCGGCTTAAGGAGTTAGACAGTCGATCCTGTCAGAAAGACGTCGATGCGCAGAGGGAGAAGGTCAGACCAGTGCCCAGACCGGTCAAGGAGCGGAACTGTTTACTGGAACGCCACTCCGTACAACCCCATATCATTGACATGGATGCTGACCGTGTGCAACCACATCCCAGAACGACCAGGCTCAGAGAGCCTTTGGCAGCAGCTGGCAGTAGTTCCATTGTCAATCATGAGAGCGCCGGCGACCAATCCAGCTGCTCAAAGACAAAGACCACGACAGATCAGGTTCAGGATCAAACCTGTCGGAGAGGAACAGAGGCAAAGACGCAAAATGTTGAGGAGATCAGAAGGATCAAACTCAGACCAGCCTTGGAGATCACGCGGTTGCTTAGTCGCAAAAACCTTAAAACAAACGTGGCCAACATGAATCTTGAGTGTCTGCCAACACTTCGCCGAGCAAGCAGGCAAAGAAAGGCTTTGGCAACAGCAGGCGATAGTTCCACTACCCGTGATGAGCGGCCCAGCTGTGGTGAACACCATAAAGAGAAAACTCCCCCGAAATACACCACAGTTGCAGCCCCGTTAACCAAGAAATGCCAGGACCGCAAAAAGGTGCAGGTCACGTTGGTAGAGAACACCAAGGCTGAGCCAAAGCCAATCCGCTTGCCGCCTATTGCCACAAAAGACGCACCCGCAAGACAACCATCTCCCTCGTGGCATGGGGTGAGGACCCAACACTATTCGGCGGAGAAGGGGCAACATTCTCCCAGATATGCCACCGTGGAAACCACTTTTATCAAACAGCAGCAGGAACGCAGGAAACTGCAGCTTTTGTGGTCTTAAATGGCTGATCCACACCTCCCCCGTTTCACACCTCCCCTTCTACATTTCCCTGTTTCCCTTCATTTCAATTGGCATTAGCACTCAGTGCGTTTACATGCTGGTATTAATTCGAATCTTGCTTTAGTCGGACTATGCTCTCTTTCGGGGCAACTGCTGTTATCCGAATATACATGGCAGTGAATAAATCGAATCATTGGCCGAATGCATGTCATATCCGATACGATAGGTGGCGCTGTTTTCATAACATCTAGTGGTGATACAGCCATCTCCGCTTGACCTCTTCACTCTTCATAATGGAGAGAACCCCGCTAGCTTCGGTGGTTGTCGGGGAGCTAGCGCAGAGCAAACGGGGAACTAGCAGCAGCGCTAGCTGGCTACATCAGGGAGCTAGTGGAGACACCCACCGAAGGTACTATCGGCTCGTAACCCGACTTTTACGTTTGTTTGTTTCTGCCGGCCGTGACAACTTATCGTCTCTTTCGACTTCCGGGTCACAAGTTGGGAGGGAGGGAGGGAGGAGGCGGCGGGATCTTGAGCATGCGCACAAACGCATTGTCCAGTTCCGATCCGATTCAGCGTTTACATGCAGCGTTATTCGAATTATCAATCGAATCGAATTGAGTTATCCAGGGGTGTTAATCGGATCGTAGTCGGACCGCAGTTATTCGAATAAAGGTGTTTACATGAACGGGATAATTCGATTTTAGTCGGACTAAGCCAGTAATTCGAATCTATGTAACCGCACTGACTGATGCCCAGACCTTGCTGTTTGGGTTTCGTATTCTCACTATTCTATGGGTTTAGTCCAGGTGATCTGGTTTCCTCCTGCTAAATTAATCTAGATTTAGATAACAATTACTCTATTTGAGGGTTTACTCCAGGTGATCTGGTTTCCTCTCGCTAAATTAATCTAGATTTAGATAACAATTACTCTATTTGAGGGTTTACGCCAGGTGATCTGGTGTCCTCCTGCTAAATTAATCTAGATTCAGATAAAAATTACTATTCGTGGGTTTACGCCAGGTGATCTGGTGTCCTCCTGCTAAATTAATCTAGATTCAGATAAAAACTACTATTCGTGGGTTTACGACAGGTGATCTGGTTTCCTCCTGCTTAATTAATCTAAATTACGATAAAAATTACTATTTGAGGGTTTACTCCAGGTGATCTGGTTCCCTCCTACTTAATTAATCTAGATTTAAATTAAAAGAATTACTCAATTCGCGGGTTTACTCCAGGTGATCTGGTTTCCTCCCGCTAAATAAATCTAGATTCAAATATTAAAAAAAACTCGATTCGTGGGTTTACTCCAGGTGATCTGGTTTCCTCCCGCTTAATGAATCTAGATTCAAATTAAAAAAATTACTCGATTCGTGGGTGTACTCCAGGTGATCTGGTTTCCTCTCGTTAAATAAATCTAGATTCAAATTTTAAAAAATTACTCGATTCGCAGGTGTACTCCAGGTGATCTGGTGTCCTCCTGTTAAATGAATCTAGATTCAAATTTTTAAAAAAATACTCGATTCGTGGGTGTACTCCTGGTGATCTGGTTTCCTCCCGCTAAATAAATCTTGATTCAAATTAAAACAAATACTTGATTTGTGAATTTACTTCCGAGTGATCTGGTTTCTTCCCACCAGTGGCGAGCCAAACATTTTGGACGTAGGCCTTCACTGCCGTCTGATATTGTTTACATAAATATGCAGTAGGAGCAAGCTCAAACCGTGGCACCGGCACCTCATAGAGGCATGTCCGGTTCCCACCTCAGATGCCACAAATTACATAGGGGCACTTTCGGTTCCCACCTCAGTAGCCGGGGCATCTCGAGCAGTTGCCACTAATTCTACGAGATGCTGGGGCATTTGCCACTGGTTTTTAAATCGTGGTACCGGCATCTCGTAAAACGCTGGTGTCAGACCCGTTTTCACTGAGTCACGGGTCTTTGCATGGGCAAAAATAATCCTGTGCTTTTATTTTGAAGGGATTCTGCAGCATTAAAAATTGAGGTGGGAACCGGAAGTGCCTCTACACAATTAGTGGCATCTGAGGTGGGAACCGGACATGCCTCTGTGAGGTGTCGGTGCCACGATTTGAGCTTGCCCTCTCTCTAAACAGGCACAGGATGCTGCCTCATTAACGAACAATGCATGTTGTTCACATCAACAAGAAGCAGTCACATTTAGTTATGTATCGCAGGGTTCCCACAAAATAGAATGAATTTTTGGGAGTTTTGAATTCTGCTCTGCGTGTTATAACAAAAATGATTTGACAATAAAAGCAATTCAATCTTTCTACCATACCTCCCTAGAGTGATGTTTGTAATTTCTGTATTCAGCGACAGTTTCTTACACTACCTGGCGACTCCCAATTCGACTGTGGCTCAGTGGTGAACAGGGTCGTCCTTCAATCAGGGGATCGGTGGTTCAATCCCCGACTCCGCTAGCCTATGTTGATGTGTCCTTGAGCAAGACACTTAACCCTTAAATGCACCCGTAGCTGCGCCTACAGCATATGCATGGTTGATAATACTGATGTGGCACCTTGCATGGTAGCTTCTCCTGTCAGTGTATAAATGTTTGAGTGATGTCATGTAGTGTTAAAGCGCTTTGAACAGTCGGAAGAGTAAAAAAGCGCTATACAAGTACGGGTCCATTTACAATTGAATGTAATGTCCTGTATGTTTAAAATGTTTGAGGGTAGTACTGCTATCCATTCCTGTATAAAGTATCTGCAAAATATTGACAATAAAAACCCCGAACAGCTTGCCATGGGGAACTTAAATTCACTCATATAATTTTGCTACGAGGCTCCAACTGACTCCTGCTCAGCTGAAAGTACAACTATAAGCTCTCGTCATCCAGACACAACTCGCAGATAGGTATTTGCCGTACCCTCTTTAAAAAAATAAAAAAACGCCAACGTCAAGGACTTTTTTTAAACAGCTGCACTTTAAAAAATCTCGTCCTGTGTGACCGGCCCCTCAGTCCCTTCACCTCAGAATCTACCTCCTCTATAACGGAAACGTTAGCTAATAACTTTCCACCGGAGCGTTAGCTAGCTGGCTAACGTCGTGTTCCGTGTAACGTTAGCTAAGTGTATGTCAACAGAGCTCCTGGGTAACTTAACTTAGATATACCATTAAATATTATATCACCATGTACTCGTGCTCCCTTCTGGCACGCGCATCTGTTCGCATTTCACTGAATATAAACACCCCCCGGGACACCCCCCAAAAAAAAAACAACTCATCGAATCTACACGATTCACGAGGTCACCTATTTTGGTTTCAAAACGGCGAATTTTGCCGAAAGGTGAGGGATTTTCATGTCTGTTAAACACATGCACGTTTGCCTTTAACCTGGATGTCTTTCTGACTCCTTTCCTTAAGCGACAGCACTCTTTTCTAAAGGATGAATACAATAAATGTCTTCCCTTCACAGTTAGTACGTTTACAGGTAGGTAATGTTCTCAAACTATGAATGAACTTAAACACATTTAAAGTGAATTATTAGAAATGGAGTCGGTGGTATAAAATCAGCACGACATAAATAACATGTTTCAGGGCGTTACACCCTCCCCCACTAAAATAATACAACGTTAGCAAAACATTTATTTCTCTGGTATCAACATTAGTTTACAACCAGATGAAACTTTTGAACACAAAATGAGTACTGACTAGTATACAGTTACACAATCATTCATATGTCAATAGAGACACCTGATTACTATCACAGCATGACTGCAGGATAAATAGGCGACTATTTATCTTTCTGGCTGGTTGTACCGTCTTAGTCCATAGATACATAGACTACTCATGGCCTCCCAAGTCACATATGGCAATACCTACCATTCCAAAATACTTAATGTACATTATACATGCTTTAAACAATGACAAGGGGGGCTTTTTTATTTAGCTCAGAATTCTGGCACCGAGAATTCAATTCGTCAGCATTTCCCCAGAACACGGGACGAGGACGAAAACCAAGTATAAGGGAGCCGAGCCCCAAAAAAAACCTCTCCAATTCCTGGTGATGACAGAACACTGTGGCTTCACTGCACAACCCAAGAGTGGAAAGGACAAAGCAGAGCCTCGTCAGTGAGCCGGTTCCCTGCGGCGCCGGTGATAAATCACAGGCCTCCACAGGAACATCGCACTCAAATTAATAATCCAAAAGTAACTAATGTTGTCCTTGGCGACATGGGTATACTTTTCCTCATAGATGGCTCTCACATGTAAACCCTGAAAGTTTTATATGGCATTCCTCATTTCTCAATTAGCGGTTACAGAAAAAAAAGAAAGGGAAAAAAAGGCCATCATGGACGTTCATGTGCATACTTTTTTCTTCTTTTCTTTTAGAGTGTAAATCATGGCCGTGACTCTTGCAGCTCCCCGCAGGCTGCTTTTTAACCCCCCCTCTACCACCACCACCACCACTAATGTTAAACTTGGACTTGGCCCAATTCAGAACTGCCATCGTAAGCGGTCTTATGAAGGGGGTGGTGGAGCGGCTGTGTGTGTGTGTGTGTGTGTGTGCGCGCGCAGGCAGAGGAGGATGGTGAGCTTTCAGCGGGACGCAGCAGAGTATTTTACGGTAATGGATCTACCACATGGAGATCCAGTTAGTGATGCGTTTGGAGCGCGGCGGGGGTTTGAGTTGGGACGGGGAGGGGGCTGCCTCACAGCCGGGAAGAAGAAGAAACTGCAGGGGGTGTCTGTGTGACTTTGTGAAAGATTCATCCACCTGGGCGGAAGCCGGTGCCACCAGGGAGCTCTTATTTCTGCTCACTTTGCAGCAGAGAGCGTGGTACCAACCGTCGGGCTGGGATTCCCCGCCGCCACATCATGGCTGTAACGTTGTCTCTGAATGATCTTGCATCACCAGTCTTTATACCTCACGTTAATCTGAACACCTGAAGAGAAACACAGTGCTATAAAACAAACAACACACACACACTCAGTGGGTTTACATAAGAATTTGGCATTAGTTCCAGCTCTGTAATGGCACTGGATTCCCACAGTAGTAAACAACTGTGCCTCTCTCTGCCCCTGATACATTAAGATATAAAAAAAAAAGTCCACCCACAAATACTCAAAACGGTCCTGGGAATTGAACAGATTGTGGTTTATTAAAATAAAAAATGGCAGATTTGTAAACGACAGCATACTGTTTCGTTGTGATGGAGCTCATAGTTCCCCCTTCCTCTTTTGGGGGTCCTCGGGCCCTCACAGCCCGGCCCAGGGTCCTAATGAGATGATGAATGGGAGCATACGGAGTGATGCAGGCTCTCAATCCACCAGCGACTGCTAATTTAAGGGGGAGATTCATCAAAAGCGGGCCGGCCCTCCGATGCACCTTCATAGAGCGGTGACGGGCTCCAGTGAAGATGAATGGCGGTCATTATCAGCCCTACCTGCACACCGCCCCTCCTCCTCCTCTGTTTCTTGGGGTTCCAGGGCTCCTAATCCATGGACTGCCGACGCTTACATCAAATCCCTCTGTTTTTTTTACTGATGGATCTCAATCAGGTCTGATTTGGGAGATTATTCCACGTCATACTAATGAGCAAGTGTTGTTGCTCTCACCTGACACAAAATGTGCGAGTGGCCCGCCGAATGTCTCATTCTGCACACGGGGTTCTTATCCAGAGGCTTCCTCCACTGCTTGGACTGTAACTGCTCCCTCGACCACTTGGTCAGCAGAGCTCTTCCTGCTGTCTCTTCCAGTTGGCATTGTTGTGAAATGTCATCGGTCACAGAGTGGGCTTTCTTGCTGCCAGAGTACCAGAGTAGTGACCGCTGATGGAGCAGTCAGGGATGCGATGACGGAAGCCTTTCCTGTGCCGGAGTTGTGTTTCCGGAAACCCCTTTTCTGTATTTTATCATATCGCATAAGAAAACTGTACCAAAGTGGCAAAATTCACCCAAAAATTTTTCTATTGCATTAAAAAAATGTTTTTACACCATTTTGTCAAAAGGAATTCTGTGCTAAATTAATTACAGAAGCTCCTGGTGACTCTGGTAATATTCCTCATTCGTTTGGCACATTAGTCGTAATAAGAAAAATGCACCTGCTGGTATTTTGATTAGCTTCTATTGTACACACAAGAACCCACCCAACCTTAAAGTCTCAAACTCTGCCTACGCTAGCTAGCATCAGGTAGCTAGCGACAGCTAGCGACAGCCAGCAAAACTGACAGCAAGAGATGAGAAGCTTTTGTCTAAAATCAAGGATCCGTTGTTTGAAGAAATGAGTAGGAATTAAAAATCTGCCGTTGTCATCATAGACCAAGCCGGTCTCATCCAGCGACACCTACGGAAAATATTTCGGCATAATTCGTTGATATGACACGAAATGATGTTGTATGTTATCCACGTAATCAAGAACGAGGACGGATCCAACCGCCGATGATCATTCAACCAGAAGGACGCTGTTTGTTCCCCGCGTGAGAAGAGACGTCAACAGTGACATAACTGTCACGTAACGTAAGTAATGTAGTTACGGCACTTCCGGGTTATTTTTTACCTAAACCTAACTTAAGTAGTTTCCTGGGCTTAGAGTCAGTTTTTCTTAGTGACCTCTCCGTGACCTACTCATGTCAAAACGTGGAGTTCCTGAAGAAAACAAGCTGCCACGTGATTTAACCTGGCGGCCCCGTGATCCGGCCCCGTGGGACACGCTTCGTGTCGTCGCCGGGCCGCACCTGGAGCCGCGGACCGCAGGGTGCTGAGTCACTGCACGCTCACATTGAGATACATCTCCACACATCGGCACAGACACACAGCTATACAAGCCGGGTGGGATGGTGGGGGGGTTCTGCAGTGCAGGGGGAGAGCGGAGGGGGGAGGGGCATGTGGCACCAGCCTGGCGCAGACATCGTCCCCGTTGCTCCCTTAGCTACGCCGGCGCCATCTGTCATCTGCGTGAACATCTGCACACCCAAGGTGCCCTTGTCACCCAATGTTAGAGCAGTATGTTTGGCTTTTCCATTAAGGAAACCTGGAGTGATTCACCAGAACAGAGCCTATTAGGCTGTGATGGTGCGGTGGTGAATCAGCTGGGCGGCAGAGGCACATTAAATGGCAGGATTCCTCCTCCGGCAACGCACGCCCGCCCGTCCTGCATGTCTGGGTAGCGTTTCGTCTGCGAGCCGACAATTTGGCCTCGAAGAAGAGCAGAGTAAAAAATGAGTTGATTGAAAAAGTTTAAACTTATCATGTTTTCTCCTTTTTCTTCCCCCTGGTAGAAGTATGTGCAGTCCACCGATATTCGTGGCCGAAAAGTGTTTTGTTTTTTCTTTCCGTTAATTATGAATATGTGTTTGTGTTTTTGCAGCAGGTCGGGGCTTTTCTGTCGCTCAGGAACACACGGAGTTGTTTTGACTTCCACGTCGTTGCCGTCGAATTTTGACATTCATGTTTGTTTGATGTTGTAGTGCAAAACGTTCTGAAGAATTGGCGTTGAAATGTGAACATCCACCAGATATAAATCATCCATTTAAAATGAAGGCAAAGACCCTGACCGCTGCGCAGCGTTCGGCATGACGTCATTGTGTAGACTAGACTGACCCCACAACTCTGACTGACTTCCAACGTCCCCGCTTGTCTCCTCCAGATCTCCTCCTCTGTCTCTCTGACTCTACCGCAAAACAGATGGCCTCACCCCCGTCCCCACTTTTAATCTATCTCATCTCTGCGCACCCGAGGTTATGACCAAAATTGTAATCATATTCAGATATTAAAAGACTCCGAGGAGACTTGAATGGCTGTACCATGTCGCGGTCCCCTTTTATTTCCCGTCTAAATTTTTTTGTTTCCTTTTTGGCCTCGTCCTGAATTCAAACCAAATGAGAATAAACTCTTAATTTGCTGCCTCGGGGTTGATTGCAGTGGAGATATTTTCCGGTGGCAGATGGAACGTCGTGCTCAGACCGGACGGTGTATTATTCACCAGCGTCGCTATCTATTGCATATGGTGCTGAGCTGGATTACGGCAACAAGATCACCACAATATGCTCATTGTCCAGCACGCAGGGATATAATCTCAAGGATTACTCTCGAGATGAAACTGTCCGTAGCCTCTCTGGGTGATACAGCATGATTTAGGATTTTTTTTTTTTTATTCACGCCTCTTTATGAAATTCTCTGATCTTTCAGACTCCAGAGTTTTCTTTCAATTGTCCTCCGGTTTTTGACGCCGTGCTCATGACACCGCTGAACGCGGCAGTGGGCAAAGCGTTGCCTCCCACAGCTGGCTCTCCAAAAGAAATGGGCAAACACACACACACACACTTGCACATGCCGAATAGCCCGAGCCTCGCCGCCATCTGCTCCAGTGAATGAGCAGAGGATGCTGCTGTCGAGTTGGTTGTGAATTGGAAACAGCAGCTGAGAGGACACACTGTGCCCTGACCACACAGAGTGGCACCGCTGCTGCCCGGCTGCCTGGCACAACGGGCTCCATCTGACGCACCGATGATTACACACACAGTCGCGCGCACACAATGAAATGTCGAGACGCAGGATTCAGAGGGTTGTAGCAACGTCGACGTCGGAAAAAACAAACGGTCGCACCAAAAGTGTGTTTCATGAGTACGTTTCATATCAGCCATGTGTCACACTTGCAGAAACGCACAATGTCATGTGGTTTTTGTTGTGAAACGATTAGTTGAGGGCTTCGGAAAAAATAAAACACCGGCTTATGTTTTTTTTTTTAATTCATGGTTTGGGTTAAAATAGTAATGTAATGATGAAACAATGTAATAACTGCAAGAATGTCAATAAATAACAAACGCCCTTATATACCTCTACATAACAACCTAGCATCACAATGTGGCGGGCTGTGCATTTACTACCTCTACCTACAGCTGAAAAACGTAATCACTCTATCATCTGTTTAACAGGCAGAAGGCAGAGCAACAGAGGAAGACAGGATATGTGCAATGAGAAAATAAACTGAAAGGGAAAAATAATTATAAGACAGGTAGTGTATTTATAAAAAACAATTAAATTATAAAATAGCTATAACTTTGTCATTGTGTTTAGGCCAGCAGAGAAGGTTTACAAGGCCCTGACGGCCCGCCATTGCAATGAAACTAGCATAAATACTCAGCAACACCTGTTAGCAGACCTTCCAACCATATTGTGACTTAACTACCTAAAATAACAAATACATGAATACATTACAGCCCTTAGTAGACTTCCTTACGCAGCGTGACAAAATGTTATGTATTAGCGTAAATACATACTTTCCTACATAATATTATTTAACATGCTTACGTAAGAACCGTGACATAACTAGCATGAATATAAAACTTCCCTTAGCATACCTTCCTACATAAAACTTCCCTTAGCATACCTTCTTACGTAAAACTTCCCTTAGCATACCTTCTTACGTAAAACTTCCCTTAGCATACCTTCTTACATAAAACTTCCCTTAGCATACCTTCCTACATAAAACTTCCCTTAGAATACCTTCCTAACTAGCATGAATACATAATAGCCCTAAATATAATTTCTTACGTAACAATACCTAAGAAACCGGCTTTAGCAGACTTTCCTACATAACGTGACTTAACAAGCGAGGGAACCTTACGCAACAACCGTAAAAACCCAGCTAGCATGAATACAGAGCAGCCCTGAGCAGACCTTCCTCCTTCACGTTGCTCTTGTTTTTTCTTTCTCTGACTGAATACAAAAACATAGACGTTGAATGAATAAATGAATCTGCGGTTTGCACACACATACGAGCCAATGTTTTTTTTTTTTTCCCCTGGCGACCGGCTGGTTGCAGAGGGAAATATTGTCCAGAGAATGAGCCATGAAATCAGTAACATGTAGATTTATAATAATGAACCGTGCGTTCTGGACGGCTACAGGACTGCACATGGCTTGGGAACTTGTAGCTAAGTCTCCTGTTGCTTTTTCTCTTTCGCTCGTCGTGAATGGAAAAAGTGACCCGCAGTCTTTTGTGAGCGGGTTATATGTTTTGGAAGGCCTCGCAAGCGTTCACTTAAATAACAGAAGAAAAGAGGAATAGGTATCAAGCGGGCATCGACACTACGCATACAAAAAAGAACCCAAACAAACACCCCGGGAGCCCAACATTCAACAGCGGCCAAGAAGTGCCTGGCGGAGAGAGCTGCCTTTGAAAAGAGCACCTGCGTGCTACAAGAGTCTCAAAAACAAAAACTCCTAGCCTCAACAACTCTTTACAACGCTGACAGTCACTGGTTTCCTTGTGAGCAACTTTGCATTCATGGACAGAATCTCCTTCTAGGCCACTTTGCTGATTTGCAATTTGTCACCTGGCTTGTTTACTTTTCTTTCCGCTCATTTAGACCTCACCTTTGTCCTAACGGGCTCATTAGCAGCGGCCTCATTCCAGGAAGAAACCACCAGGTTTAAAGCCCCACATTTCTGAACCCGGGCGACACGGCTCAGGCGCCGCACTTTAAATGAGGCTTGGCCCCGTTTCTCATGGGGAAGCTGCGGAGCGAGGAGCCAACAATGTGTTTTCACTTTTATGTATTTTCATAAGTCATCTAGTTGGCCATTAGAGCTGATTTTTTTTTATTTTTTATTTATATACATGGGATTGCATCTTTTTCCAACAAAAAAAAACAACCGCTTGCGCTAAAGTCAAATTCTTTCGCTCCGGGAATACTGTTACACAGAAGAGTTTGCACAACACATTTCATGCAGGAGCAGGTTTGTACAGAACATCATTTTGAAACCGTGGAGTTTTTCACACCTGGCATCTGCCGTCGGTTTCCTGAAATACAGATTTAACATACATAGAAGTTACAGGGAGCGGGACATAAATGGACCAGGAGACAGTTGGCCATTGATTTTTAAAATTGTTTGCATTGTAGAGTAAACTCTTTGAGAGTTTAAGTCTTTTTCTCCATGTTAGCTATTTTTCCAAGATGATTCTGGTATTTTTTTTTACAAATTAAAAATCACATTTACACCCAAATTTATCTTTAAATGTATGTTGTTTTACAATTTACAAATTAGGAGGGAAGACCTAATGGACAAATTCAAATAAAAATTAAATAAATAACATTTTTAAATTTAAAAAAAATTTTTTTTTATATAAAGAGAAAGATCTAATTGTATAAATTAATGGATGATAAATAAATACATTCATGGCAATATTGTAAAATAGTAGCAGGTTTTCAGAGCCCCAAACATTTTTTTTTTCAGAATCTCAAGGTGCATTTCAATTACAAAAAAGCATTTTGTTAAACCCCAAAACCTGATAATTTAAATTAAATTATCAGAGTACACAAATATTCTCAAGGACCGATCTAGTTGAGCATCTGAATTCTTTAAGCCAATAATCACAAATGAAAAAAGAGATAACGGTAACACTGATGGAAAGATTTCACTTTAGTTTAGAGTAAAGTAACTTCACAGATGCTCGTGAATGTAGAATAGTGAAGTGGTTCTCAACCTTTTTGAGTCACGACCCAACAGTTTAGTTTGGTTTGAACAGCTCGGGCCGACTCGTGTCCCAATGTGCTCCGGAAACAGTGGATTTGGATTCTGGAGGAGATCCGTGACTTTTTCTCTCCTTACCAACTGGAAATCCCCCATTTAGAAAGTCATGTGATTTCATTCTCACAAACACACTCAATAAAATCTATTCAGAGGTTAAACAAATTACTGGGACAGGCTATATAATCAAAATAATACACTCCCCGGTCTAAAATATGCCGAGACCAGGATCCTTCAGCAGGATTTATGTTTCTTAAAGCAGAGCTAGTTTGCTTCACAATATTACTGTGCTCCTGCATTATATTTGAAAAAGTTCAGGAAAAATACGATGCAAGTAGAAACCGCGATTGGCAGTTTCTGAACATTAAAGCAGAAAAATACTGAAAACAATCAGGGCGTTGATTGAGCCCTTTGAGTTTCCAACAAGTCCGTCGATCAGGTAATCAGTCACTTCAAACTGAGGGTCTGAATGAGAGACCACATGACCCCTCGGGCCCCCGGCCCTGTGCTCAGTAGGCCCATAGGTACAGGGCTGCACGCAAGCGATTGGAGTTGGGAAGATATCAAAGCAAGGCACACTTGTTGTTATTAATTATTTCTTTGAACCTTCTCTGTTACGTTGGGAAAAAAATACCCTTCCCCCGAATATCTCAAGACAGTGCAATTATGGCAAACATAAAAGTGCTTAAAAAAACAACCAGACGCTCAAGTTTTGTATATATACATATATATAGTATATGTATATATATTTATATATAGTACAGTATATATTATATAGAATACTATTGTATGATTGACTGAATTAAACACACAAACAATCACGTGCTGCTCGTCACCAGAGAAACGGATGGCATCGTATGCTTCTGCGATCGACGGGATACGCTCCAAAACACAGATATTGTGCAGAAATATGTCTCATGACCGCCTCATAGAAACACACAATGCCACATGGTTACCGGTCTGAAGCCAATGACTTGTTTTGAGGTTAGAAACATAATAACTTAATGACATAACAACTGTAACAATATAACAAATAAAAACCACTGTAACACCTATATCAATATAACAACTGTAACAATATAACAAATAAAAACCACTGTAACACCTTTAGCAATATAACAACTGTAACAATGTAAAAACTGTAACAATGGCAATAAAAAACACCCGCCCTGAGCAAACGTCCTCAGGTAACGTGAGGTAACTAGCATAACAACGTCATGTAGCGACTGCATCAACATATCGAGCATACATACATATTAACCGCCGTGAGCAGACTTTCCTACAAAATGTCACTTAACGAGCGTAACAATCCTAACAACATAAGTAGCATAAATATACTAGCAGCACTTCACAGACTTTCTTATCATGGTACGTAACCCCACAACGTAACTACTGTGAATAAATAGAAACCGCCCGAGCAGACTTTCTAAAAAAAGAGAAAAAAGAAGACTCCTTTCTTACGTGGCCTCAACAAGCCTCACTCGACGCTTACTTTTTGTTTCCTGGACACGGACAGCGGGCTCCTGGGTGAAAGTCCTGTGTTTGTTGGACTCTTCCTCCACCATTTCCACTCAGCCCCGGCGGACTTTGTTCATTTGTTCCTATGCCACGTAACTTTCATCGAGGGTCGCTGGATAAACTAGCTCACTTGTATCTGTGGTTTGCAGAAACCCGACGCTACAATGCTGACATCCTTCTGTCACAGAGAGAGGGGGAAGTGAAATGATTAATTACTTTGTTATGGAGACTTTGTTTTGTCTTTCTATGACAAATGTCACAAGGGAAGGGTGAAAAAATGAAGCGGGGAATGAGGCAAAGTAAAAAGTTGAGTAAGATAAACTCTTCTGCTTTCCTAAAAATGTTGGACTCCCCTCTCTTCAACTAACAGAAAAACCAGAGAGCCCTCCCCCTTTGCTAACCCTCTCTCCTCTCCCTAATAACTTGCACACATTCCCAAATCCATCCATCTGTGTATATGCATATTCTTGCACATTTAAAACCCAATATTTTCCAAATATGTCATACCTGAAGTTAATGAATTTCCTTCTGATTTGATTTCCCTCCACTCTTAAAGTTCTTCCAGGTACTTAAAGGGTGTGTGCCAGCGCATGATGGGGAGGGTGTCGGGCTGATCTGATTGGTGGGAAAAGGAGGAGGAGAGAGAGAGATGGATGAATCGGGTAGAGAGAGGAGGGGATCGTCAGAGAGCAGACAGAGAGGGAGGTAAAACTGAAAGCAGATGGCAGAGCTGGCACCTGTCTTACACGAAAATCTGTTTGGAGCCGTTTTCCACATGTCTTTTTAAAAAAAGGAAGAAAAAAAAGCCAATTCCGCATATTATGCCAAAAAAGAAAAAAGAAAAAAAAAAGCGACTCTCAGGTTTTAACCCCTTTGTGACCGTGCCCTCCCTTAAGCTTTTCACTCATAATAGGATGACCCCCTCTGAACAGGAGGAGATACAAAACCCCCTCTCAAATCCTTCCACTCTGCCTCACCCGGGCCTTGTAAGCAAACAGAGGGGGCATTCAGAACAGGAGAGAGTCTCATTTAAAGTGTTAATCTGTGGGCCACATGCTGCACAACAGCAGAGGACCAAACCAGCACCACAGTAACAGACCTGATACACACACACACACACTCAGCACACACTCAGCGCTGCCTGGCTCGCCCGGGCTAAACATGGCATGTGTTTGGCAAGGGAGGAAGTCGGTTCCAGGTGGCTGCACATAGAAGTTGTGGGACTTTGAACCCCTCGTAGGTACAATGGCCCTCTGACGGGCTCTGAGTGCGTACGTCACAGTGGTGCCGAAAACACACCATGGATCAGGAGATTT
>NW_027175887.1:1728836-1783836 GCF_023055335.1 Clinocottus analis
TGCTCTCAGACGTTTCTTTTTATTTGCTATAACAGGCGTGACTAAATAAAATCCACAATAATGCCGTCCTCATGTGAAATGACTAACTGTTTATACCACAGAAGAAAATGACCTTCGTTTGTTTTTATTATGTTCATCAGCAACAGATTTCCCTGCTGGTTTGCATGCGCGCGGCGAGCAGAAGAGGAACATTGTGCTCGCTGATGTGAACGGTCCTGAGAAGTGTTTGGCGCAGAGTTCCTCTCCTCCTCTGCGGTGTAAACACTCACATTGTGGCGCAGGTGGCCGTGGTCAGAGATGGCTCGCGGTCTTTCTGTTGATCCACAACAACAAACCACAACATTGGTGCGACAGATTCAAGACATCGGGGAGCATGAGCACGGCAACGAGGGGAACGTTTTCCAGTTTCCTGTTGTTCTTGGTCTTTTGACCCAGACTTTCTCCCAAGTGGGTCAAACAGGTCTCGCTCTCTGTTTACTGTGATACTGTGATACAGTACTGTGATACTGTGATACAGTACTGTGATACTGTGATACAGTACTGTGATACTGTGATACAGTACTGTGATACTGTGATACAGTACTGTGATACTGTGATACTGTGTTTTCCTTTACTGAGATCCTCAGCCGCAGTATTTACACAGCGAGACAATTTAACGTTTGATGCATCAAGTATTGTCTATATTTAGTTATTTAACGGTTTTGCTTTAACCCACTCGGTAGAGGAAAAAAAAGTTAGCATTTCGGCGAAACCACGGGACACGTTGGATGTCAACGTTTCGAAACCAAAAGTAAGTTTAGTGAATGTTTTTCATATGAGGCTCTTATCCCGCTCGCAAAAAGTTAAGCTTGCGAAACGATTGGTTAGGTTTAGGAAACAAAACAAAAAGAATACAAAACAAAACATCGCAACATTGTAACTCACCTTAGTAGCCCGACGTCGTAGCGCGACGTCTTAGCCCAACGTCGTAGCGCAACATCGTAGCTCAACGTCGTAGCCCAACGTCGTAGCGCAACATCGTAGCTCAACGTCATAGCCCAACGTCGTAGCCCAATGTCATAGCTCAATGTCGTAGCCCAACGTCGTAGCACAACATCGTAGCTCAACGTCGTAGCGCGACGTCGTAGCCCAACGTCGTAGCCCAACGTCGTAGCGCAACGTCGTAGCTCAACGTCGTAGCGCAACGTCATAGCCCAACGTCGTAGCCCAATGTCGTAGCCCAACGTCATAGCTCAACGTCATAGCTCAACGTCGTAGCTCAATGTCGTAGCGCAACATCGTAGCTCAACGTCGTAGCTCAACGTCGTAGCGCAACGTCGTAGCGCAATGTCGTAGCGCAATGTCGTAGCCCAACGTCATAGCCCAACGTCGTAGCGCAACATCGTAGCTCAACATCGTAGCGCAACGTCGTAGCGCAATGTCGTAGCCCAACGTCATAGCCCAACGTCGTAGCCCAATGTCGTAGCCCAATGTCGTAGCCCAACGTCATAGCTCAACGTCCTAGCTCAACGTCATAGCTCAACGTCGTAGCCCAACGTCGTAGCGCAACATCGTAGCCCAACGTCGTAGCCCAACGTCGTAGCGCAATGTCGTAGCTCAACGTCGTAGCGCAACGTCATAGCCCAACGTCGTAGCCCAATGTCGTAGCCCAACGTCATAGCTCAACGTCGTAGCTCAACGTCGTAGCGCAACATCGTAGCTCAACGTCGTAGCGCAACGTCGTAGCGCAACGTCGTAGCGCAATGTCGTAGCCCAACGTCGTAGCCCAACGTCGTAGCCCAATGTCGTAGCCCAACGTCATAGCTCAACGTCATAGCTCAACGTCGTAGCGCAACATCGTAGCTCAACGTCGTAGCGCAACGTCATAGCCCAACGTCGTAGCCCAATGTCGTAGCCCAACGTCGTAGCGCAACATCGTAGCTCAACGTCGTAGCGCAACGTCGTAGCGCAACGTCGTAGCGCAATGTCGTAGCGCGACGTCGTAGCGCGGTCGTAGCGCGG
This sequence comes from Clinocottus analis, assembly GCF_023055335.1. Lineage (NCBI taxonomy): Eukaryota > Metazoa > Chordata > Actinopteri > Perciformes > Cottidae > Clinocottus > Clinocottus analis. The sequence continues at coordinate 1,730,838 of NW_027175887.1, forward strand.
TCGTAGCGCGGTCGTAGCGCAACGTCGTAGCGCAACGTCGTAGCGCAACGTCGTAGCGCAACGTCGTAGCGCAACGTCGTAGCGCAACGTCGTAGCTCAACATCATAGCACAACATCCTAACTCAACAACAAACAAAAAAACCACCGTCCTTGGCGGACTTGCTGGTGTAACGTGACGCAGTTAGCACAACAATGTCATGAAACAACTTCACCGTGAACGTAGGAGTTGGAGCTCGTTTTGTGGGAGTTTGTTCCAGAGACGTGGCGAGTAAAAAACCAAAAGCTGCTTCGTCGGTCCGTCCTCTGTGAAATGTGACTTAATGTGTAGAACCTTTTGACCTTTGACCTCGACAACCTCCTGGAACTTTTCACTGGTTACCAAACAGTCGATTTAATGCAGACGCCTCTACACGACCTCCATGTGTCAACTGGACCGTCAGCGAGGGGATCGGCTATTTCCACTATGTTCCACAGTTCTTAACGTACCACTCGGTCCGGATCCTGACAGAATCACATCACACAAAACAAAAGTTCCTCGTAGTAGCGTCAACGGCCAAAACGATCCTCAATCTTACCGCAAGACAATGATCCACCCTCAAGACCAATCGTGTGACCGATAACCACAAAGTACTTAACGTAGATTATTCTATCTGACGTTCTGTTTATTCTGCTTTGTTATTGACAGGAAGTGCTCTCTTGAATATGATCTTTTCGGTCATCTAGGCTGAAACGTGCCGGTTCCAGTGAGCTGAGCATCCGAGTGGCTGAAGAGAATCGAGCCGATGTAACGGAGCGCGACCATATGAGACAAATTTAGGTTTTTTTTCAGTTAAAGTATATCGTGAGCTTTGTTTCCAGGTCGCCATGTTGCGTGAGCAGCGGCAGCCCTCCAGAAAGCTGGCTCAGACATCTGAGCTTGGCCCGGGGCCTCCTGGAGAGTCCACCTCGGCACGCGGCGCAGCCGATAGACCTCGCCGCTTTGGACCGAGCGGCGTCGGGACGCCGCTGTGACGCGTCCGCCACGTCCGCCGTCGCCGCCGCACCTGCGCAAAAAAACCACTGCGGCGTTGCAACCTTTGCTTTTGGTGCAGAGTCGGTGGGGGCTCGGTTAAGCCCGGCAACATGGCAGCCGCCGGAGAGAGTTGGACCGGCGGAGGCGAGAGGCACAGCTGCTTGGAGAGCGCTCCGTGGCATTTCTGTGTCCCCGCTCTCCCCTCCAAACACACACACACACACACACACACACACACACACACACACACACCAGAGCATACATACAGTATATACCAACACAAACACACACCCTCTCTATCACTCACACCAGCAGCAGCACCCTGGTAGCAGTTAGCTCCTGATTGGTGACTCCATCCTCGTTTAGTTTTTTTTAAAATATATATATATATATATTTAAATATTTATCAGCAGTCCCAGGAAGAGGATTCTGGCGGCGTGTGGAATGGCGTGGGAGAGGCAGAGTGACCCCGGGCTCAGGTGGCAGCTGTGTTATGACTTCTCTGCCAGGTCATGGTGGATGGTAGGATGGATGCACCCCCCCCCCCCCCCCTCTCTTCCTCCCCCCGTCTCCTCCCTCATTCTGTATCGATCCATCCGTCTGTCTCCGCTCTCTTTTTGTCACATTCTTCCGCTCTCATTTATTTATTTTGGGGGGTTTTTTTTGGACGCAGGTTGTGACATAATGTTGACATGTTGTGCATGCGCTGCATGTTTTTTGTTTTTTCTGCACGTCCGAGGCGACCGCCGGGTCACTCGTTCGAGGCGTTTGGCGCCTCGAGGCCGGCGGCGGAGCGGGTCCGCCTCCCCCTCCCCCCGTCGAGGTGGTGTGACGGTTGAATGGAGCGATGGCGGCGGCGGCGGCGGCTTGTGACAATGTGTTGACGTCTGTGAGTCTCTCGCAGGCGGCGCGTGGACACTTCCCCTTGAAAGGCACTTTCTTCATAAACTCTAATCACAGGATAGTTTTGGGTGATTGACTCCGTCAGAGATATCTGGGGCTCGTCTCAAAGGGAAAAGGGCTTTTTAATTAAAAACCTGCTTCAGCCGCTTGAGGAAATGATTCAGAATGTATTCAGGCCACGATACACTTCTGGGGCGACATGTGCTTTTTTTTTTTCTGCCTTTTTTAAAATGCATTTATTTTTGCGACGCATCCTTTACCTCGTAGGAGTGCATTCACTCGCCATTCATGTCCACGAGCGCCGTGTTCCCTTTACTGTGATGGTAAGTGTGAGAAGCTCGTGCTGCACGCCGTCTTCCTCGCTCCTGACCTTTCCGCGTGTCTGCGACACAAACACCCGGAGAGTCTGGATCACATCAGAGAGCTGATTTATTCCAGATTTCACATATTGACAACATCAATCACTCCGATCTCTCGGTAGCGGTTGCTTTATCATTTCCCCTCATGTGGCGTTTGGTGTTGATCACAGAGGCGTCTCGAGGCCTGACACACTTTGTAAACCCGAGGGCTCGTCTCAGCGCCAGCCTGCTGCGCTCGCCGCTATGTAGGGCAGAGCCGGACCCTCTGCCGTGAGGGGGGAGGGCGGGGGGGGGGGGGGGGAGACGGAGGGGGGAGGGATGGCAGCCAGCATTGGGGCCCCATGCAGGGATGCAGGAGATGGGGAGGGGCTCGGGGGTGACGGGGCGCTCCAGAGGGCAGGGAGAGGGGCACGGGCCGGGCGAGGCTGGCAAAGGAGCATCCCCTCCCATGTGGACATGCAGTGTGTCCGCGACACACAAAGCCAGTGGGGGGGAGGGGGGGAGGGGGGGAGGGGGGGGGGGGGTCATATCTTCAGCTTGTTTTTGTTTCTAGACAACGGATTCAATTGGTTTTGTGTTGTGACTGCTCTTCTTGCTGATATTTTTTCTGAGTCAAAGGAAAGGACGCAGTGGGAGGTAAACCCTGTTTAAGTTGAGAATATCCCCATTTTAAGGTTGGCTAAGAAAATACACACATTTAAAGGGGCACGCCAGCTGTTGAGCATTATACTTTATTAAAATAAGGAACTACAAGACACATATAAAAATATGTAACTCGAGGCAGATGAAGCTTCGACTCAACGTCCCTAAAAGCTTCAATGACGATGTAAATTTGCACACACATGGAACTTGACTCCATTATCTCTTTGCTCTTCATATTATATACAAAAGATGAATATAAAAGACAAAAAAAGACATGAAGAAAACAGAAAAACAGTAAACGTGGTCCAGAAAGTGCAGCTGGAAGTGTCTGATTAATTGTTCATCAGACTGATGGCCAGTGGGAAGAAGCTGTTCCTGTGTCTGGTGGTTTGGACAGATCCTACAATTCCCATAATGCAACTGGGCAGTGTCTTTTGTTAAACCCTCGCTGCTTCCCAAATGCTTACTTCTTTCAACCCCCTCAACTCTGGTTTGTGATGTAGATTTTCTGTAAAAGAGCCCGAGCTGAAACGACCTCGATGACATCACTTTGATGTCGTCGAGGTCGTTTTTTCAGGCCTCGGAAAGTTCCCTCCAACGCCACAGAAGACGTCTTACAACTGTTTTGAGTCGTGCTCCTCGGGATGTGATCTCTCCTTTCAGGGACTGAAGGCTCTTCTTGGTTGTGTTGGTGGACATTTTCCTAAAGTTGTGTCAGATTGTTTCACTTGAAGTATTTGAACTGGTTCAGACGATCCGTTAATGGTCTGGTGGACGAGTCCTTACTGGTATTCCTCTGTGGGGTCCAAAGAGATGAAGAGGAGTTAGGGTTCGGCAACTTGTGATGACCGACACACGACACACATTCTGACTCTGATATTTATTTTAACCACAAACAAAATCTCTCAATAGAAAATAAATAATGAATAATGAATTTTATTTCTCATTGTTTAAAGACCCATAAATGTGCATTGAGTTTGGATGCTCGGTGGTCAGAAGTACCGTAGGGGGGTGGAAACCTGTTTGACCCCCCCCTCCCCCCTCCTCCGTCAGGTGCGACATCGCTGCATCCTCTCGTCTCTTTGCAGGTTTTGGTCTTTCATGTTCAGATGCCTCCTCCCTCCTTCCCTCCTTCCCTCCTTCCCTCCTTCCCTCCCTCCCTCCCTTCCACGTCCTCTGTCTCACTCTCTCCCATCTCGTTTTCAATCTGTCTCCCTCTCCGTCCCCAGACAGACCCTCCCATCAGTGCCCATTTCCCTCCGTCTGGCTCGTCCCCTTTCCTTTTCACTCAGATGACCTCGCCGCCGCCCCGTTCCTTCTGTCTGTCTGGCTCTCCTCGATGCCCCCCCCCCCCCCCCCCCCCAACCGCTGCCCGTTCCATGCCATCCTCGCTCTTATCTCACGTCATCACATACATCCGCCGCCTCGCCGTCTCTTTATCTCCTCTTTATCTGTTCCTAACAGTGGCTCTCGCTCGCTCGCTCCCTCGGTCTCTCTCTCTTCCTCGTGTGCTCCGGCTGCACAGATGCCTGGCGTGGTTTGCAACAGCTGTCTCGCCATGTGCCACCACCAAGTGTTGCCTTCGACGGCAGGGCCGAGTTGTGTGTCTGTGTATGTGTGTGTGTCTGTGTGTGTGTGTGTGTGTGTGTATGGGGGGGCAGGCAGAGCGTATTAGTCATGAATATTCATGTTCCCTTGTATGTACTACCAAACAGAAAATGGCACCAGGGAGGAGATGCCACCCATCAGAAAAAAAAGGGGGGGGGGGGTTGGCATTGGGTGAGGACGAAGGGAGGAAAGGAAGGAGGAAGCAGGGAGGAGGAAGGAGAGGGAAAGTCAGGGAAACGTGATGGGAGAGTATGGGAAATGGAGGCAGACGGAGGGAGGGGGGCAGGACCAGACCGAATGGCAGGGATCCATAAAATGATACCCCCACCCTCAGAGGTGTGAAAGAGGGGGCACAATGAGAGGCGGGCACGGGGAAGAAGTGGTGAAGGAAAAAGGGGAGCGGGGAAATTTAGGAAACAGGACGGGAACATTTTGTACTTTCAGGGCTTTGCTTCAAATCTGCAGTCAAATATCGATGAAAGCGTTAGGAAGAGGCCGGGGGGGGGGGGGGGGGGTCGAGTCTGCAGCTCCGTGAGGCCCGTCCCCGTCTCCGGCACGCCAGCATTTGGGAACGTCATTAGTTTTGCAGGTATTCGGTGTGTGACTCTGATGTTTGCCGTGGGGATCGTCAAAGCGATTGTGATTCCTCCCCAGAGGAGCGAGAATGTGTGTCGCGACTTTCATGGCGATCCACAAAGAAAATCGGTTGAGATGTGTCTGTGTGTGTGGGATCGTTCAGCGGCGAGGAAGAAATATGTCCCCCTCGAAACGTCGTTTAGAAAGCAGTGGGGTTGTATGGGAGCCTAATTCTGTAGGAGGCGGGGCTTAGCCAGTCGGATTCATCCGCTGGGGACCACGAATGTCTCGGATTTCACGGCAATCCATCCAGTAGTTGTTGAGAAAATGTCCGTCTGAACCAAAGTGGTGGACCGACCGACACCCTAACCAAGCGACTGACCAACGTACCGACCCACCGACCCACCGACAAACACCCGGTTAAACAGGACCAGAGACAGGAACCTAAAGGAGAAGTTCAGGCGCAGTCTGGAGATCTGTAAAAGGGAAGTGTGAGAAGTGACGCACACCGAGCAAAGCACGCATGACAAAGTGCGACGACGTTAGAGATGACGAAGAGAGCGCAGGAGCGAGAGAGGGGGGAGAAAAAGAGGGGAGCAAGGAGATAGGAGATAGGCAGCGAGGGTGAGGGGCAGCAGATCTAAGCGGACTGAGGCTCTGGTGGCTCTTCCTCTCTTTCATAGAGAGCCAGGAAAAGAGATTATAGCAGCCCTGTTTTCTCCTGTGGGGCGGGAGAGAAGGGGAGGGGGGCGGCCATACTCTTCCTCTCGCCGCCTCCCACCCGTCCCCTCCCCCCTCCCCCCGGCAGACCAGGACTCTCTCTGGTCGCACCGCCCGGACCCAAACCAGGACACATCGCTCCACTCGGCTGGAGGAGTGGACGCTCCAATCGCCCCCATGACAGACGCTGCAGTTTCTTTTTCACAGAGGACGGGTTTGGAGTGTTGTGATGCATCGCTAGCTTCTGAAGAGGCCTCGCTCGAGACACTTTCCTTTACTTCCTGGTTGCCTCTGGAGCGCTGCGATTGGTGGAGGGGAACGAGAGCGCTAACTCTCGTCGCCACTGCTACTTGCACTTCAGCAAAACACCTCGGCACTTCTCCAGCCGCTGCTTATTTTACTCCACCTCAATATGTCAAACTTCCTCATCCTCCGTATAATCAGTACAAAAGTCTTGCATTGACGAGAAAGTGTAAGGAAGACAGAAGTGTTGTTCACTTCCTGGTTGCCTCAGAAGGGCTTAGATTTGGTTGAGGAGACAACAACGCTAATGCTACGAGCCTAATGCTACGAGCCTAATGCTACGAGCCTAATGCTACGAGCCTAATGCTACGTTAAAAGACCTCAACACCTCTTCTCCCACTGCTTATTTGACTTCATCTCAATTTTTCTATCCTTGTTATTCGGTAAGAGTGTCACAAAACCGATTAGTGAAAGAGAGAGAGGCTTTGTTTCACTTCCTGGTTGCCCATTGGAGAGCTACGATTGTTTGAAGTCATTAGGAGCGCTTTTGCTAGTTTCCTAATGCTACTTTTACTTCAGCCAAAAGACACTTCTTCTAGCACTGCCCCTTGACTTTGTATACCTTTTTCTAACCTCGTCATAAATGTATAATGGTCACACAATACCAATATCTTACTTCCTGGTTGCCTCTGCAGGGTCACAATCGGTGGAGGGAACCCAAGTGCGTTTGTCCTTTTTTTCGCCGTGTGCTTCACAGACACCTTCCTCTCACCGGCATCCACACGACTCACAGTCATACACCCCGGCTCTCTTCTTTCTTTTCTCATCCACACAACACACAAACAGCGGGTTAATCAGAAACCTATAAACCCTCCTTGCCGGTAGGAGATAAGCGCCGCGCTGGTGGCCCTGCCCTCCTGAGAGCAGCACTCCTCTAGCGCTGCCGTGGAGCTGCCTGATAAGGGCAGGGGAGTGTGGAATACCCTGAGAGATCCAGGCACACACACACACACACACACACACACACACACACACGCACACACGCCGCTCAGCATCAGTTAGCCAGGTCTTCTGCAGAGCCAATCGGTGGTTCGCGGGGCCCCGGGGCTCCACCAATCGCGCTCCTCCATCGGGTGTTGTTAATCTCAGCGCTCAGCCTGCAGGTGGATGTGTTGGCTGCGTGTGTGTGTGTGTGTGTGTGTGTGTTTGTGTTTAGCAGACACACTATCGTATATGCTAATGCAATCGAGCGCAAGTGAGAGAATCATACTTTGATTTTTTTGTTTTAACAAATCATAATCAACGGAGAACCAGATCTATTTTTCTCCGACCATAAAATCTACTTTGGTTTTCCTCCAGAGAGCGATGGGTTCTTCTACCTATAAGATGTGTTCTGCGCTAAATGAAATAAAAGAGTAATCACTTCTATATTTGAAGTGAGGGGACTATGTTTTCCTACCTTGATGTACAAAGGGCCCGTACACTTTCTCCAGGGTGTTTTGGTAATTAAGTACTTCTTCTAATTAAGCCTCAACCTGTATTTCAAAGGCCCGTCGGGACGCAGCTCCTTGCTCAGATGAATCGGCCTCGACGCGGGGAGATATGGAAATGCCGCGTTTCAACATCACAAGTCACTCGAGGAGTCGAGTCGGTATAACGAGCGATCCATTTTCATTTCAAAGGCCCCGGCCTGTTCTCCAGAGCTCCGTGAAAAAGATTGAGAAAGAGTGAGATGAATATCGGATTAACGGGATCAAACATATACGTAATAAACTTCACACTTCTGTGAACGCGTGGCAGTCGCGCTGCTCCCATTCTATATATTCTAGTCTTTTTATTTATTCATTTCTCCCTCGTGTGTGCAGCCATAAAGTGATTGATTCTTTCTCGACTTCTTCTGCGGTAAAGCAACTTGCTTTGACCTCCTTTTCAGAGGTGGAACTTACTCAAGTAAATGTGATGATATGTGATCATTGGAAGCTGCTTTACACTGTTTCTTCATCCTGATGGGACACACAACACGTTTTGCTCGTCTATATTGTCACAGGTTCAACTCCCGTTTAATGGAAATGTTCTGCACATCAATCAGACGGATTAAAATGCACTTTAGGCCGGCAGTGTTGGAGCCGTGAAGCTGGACTCCAGCTGAGGAAGTCAAGTTTATTTTTATTATTATTAAATAAATAAATATTAAAAATCAGGTTTTATTCAACACGATTCAATGAAATAAAATGAGGACAGAGGTTGGTCTGAGAGTTTAAGATGGGAAACAAATAAGAAGTAAAAACAAAACAATAGGAAAGAAATTATATATATACATATAATATATATATATTATAATATATAATATAATATAATATATATATTATATACAAACTAAATTAAATTAAAAAGCTCCTCTGGCATCAGACAGGCTGCATCTCCAGGTATTGAGGGTGTGATGTGAATTTTAGTTAGTTTACAAGCCATTTTCATCATCATTATTATTAACAATCATTATTCATAATTCTCACAATCCTTTTTTATGTATTGTGTAATAAAACATACTTCAATGCATTATTACTAGTATTTATTGATTAATCATAAGGGCCATTCTGTTGCCTAATGAGTACTTTTACTTTTTAGTTTCCTATAGTTTTTCTGAAGTCAAATCATAAATCATGATTTATTTGACTTGATTTATTCTTCATAATGGAGTCTTTGTGTCGTGTGGCAGCCTGACGCTGCTTCACTGAAGCTGCTGATCTGACTCTTTATCACCAGAACAATGGTCTTACTCTAAAGTGCTTCACGTGGAGTAACGCGCCTCTAGTCTGCTGCTTGCTATCCTCTGACCGAGAGATATGAATTTATGAATCCATATTAAATGTTCTCCTCGTCCTGTTTACCGCTGTGACGCTTCTTACTTCATCTCAGTCAATCTCAGTTTAATCTCACCCTTAAACGTGTGAGTCGGGCCCGGTCGCGCTGCTCCGTGCCAGCGGCGGCACTGCGCGGAACTTTTTGTTCCCCTCGTGCGTGCGCGTGTGTGTGTGTGTGTGTGTGTGTGTGTGTGTGTGTGTGTGTGTGTGTGTGTGTGTGGGAGAGCCGGTATACGGTCGACACAGGCGGTGCTGCGGGCCGAAGATAAACGGGACTTTGAATGCGTCCGTTCGGGGTCGTATTGAGACTGCGTGGTGCCTTCACGGTGCACGGAAAGATGCGGACACTCGTGACGTCGGTGACTTTTTTTTAAAAACTTGTTCAGAAGTTTTTTAAGGGGGCTGCTACTAGCGACACGGGTGACGGATTTTCCAACAGTGTGTCACGAGTTAAATTCGCGTTTCCAATACATGAGTTTGTATTTCACACCCGCTTCAATAAACACATTAAAAAACCCACTGACGCTCCCGCCAAAGGCCGCGAGATCAAGGAGAGAAAACAGCCGCTGAAGCCGAGCAGTGTTGAGGTCAGCAGCGGGTCAAGTCACTCACGAACACGACCTCAGTATCACAGTAACGTGCACCTGCTTTAACGCACGCGCGCGTTATATATTTATACACGGCTGACGTCAGAGGGCTGCTTCAAAGATGGCCCGGGTGGATTAGCCGAACATAATAATTATATTTACAGAAGCCTGAAGAATATGACAAGAGTTCGAGCCCATACTTTTATTTTTTATCTTTTTTAAAAAAAAAATCTTTATAACACGTGACTGCGCGTGCAGGCCATGGTTGAAGACTCCGCTGCAGGCCGCGCGCACGCACTTGAAGAGGCCAAACACACACATACGACGCACACGTACGCACACACGCGCTGACCACGCACGTTCACGCGCAGCCTCCTGTTTTAAATCATTTATCAAACGTGTTTTAAATCTCTGATCCTGAAATCGGACATAATTGTCTGCAATAAATGTGTTGCCTGATAACAAAAAAATAGAATGGATTTTTCTTTTTTACAAATATACATTTTTACATTTAATATCCCAAAAATATAAAATAAAAACATGTACGTCCATGTGAGCCAGCCCAATTATGACGAGCCTTCAAATAAACACAAATAAAACACGTGAGGCCTAAACTGATTATTATTTCATGCATTGTGTTAAATCCTCTTTGCACCGTTTAAGGTGCACCGTTATGTCGGGTTTTTATTTCGGCATATTTAACGTTGTAAATATAAACGGGAGGCCCGTGTTCTCGTTCAAAAGACCGCGACAACTCTGCTCTATTTAATGATGCGTTCACGAACACCTGTTCCACTTAAAGTACGGGTCAGCTGTACCGACTGGCTGAGCATTTTAGACACATGTAGTGATCTAGAAATGAAATAACAAAATTATTAAAGACAATCAAAATAAGTGAATTGATTATTATTATTCATTTACTAACATGTTTTATTCTAAAGTCAATTTAAAGAGTACAAATTACATTTTATGTTCTTGCTGAAGGCAACTGAAATAAAAGATCAAGCAGCTTCTCGTTGACCCCGTGTGTTTGTGTGCGTCTCTCTCTCTCTCTCTCTCTCTCTCTCTCTCTCTCTCTCTCTCTCTCTCTCTCTCTCTCTCTCTCTCTCTTTAAGGAGTCCAGAAGCTTTTCATGTGTCTGCCTGTAAAGTGATCAAGTTGAACCAGCACAAGCAGGTGGAGCGCTCGTCATCAGCTCAGTTTTATATTAATTTTAGACTTCAGTGACGTCAGCCGCCGCGCACTTCCGCCCATGAAAGGTCATCGGTCGTGTATTCACCACCAGGCCTCCTCAATCTGAATGTTTCAGAATAAAACACAAAGTTGACGCTTTCGTGGTGATAAATGTCGAGCCCAGCCTGGAGTCGGGCTCGTGCACGCGCTAGTGCACGCCCTACCTTATTCATGTCCAAAATAAATAAATAAACCGAGGGATCCACTGTGGATGTGTGTGTCCAAAAACACGGCCAGTCACGTGACACAACGCAGCTCCGTCCAGTAATTATAATGAGAGGCTCGCGATTCACAAACTGGCCCCGCGGGTGCGCGTGAACGCGCCTCCCTCCCATGTATGAATGTGAAGTTATATGTAAACACACACACACACACACACACACACACACACACACACACACACACACACACACACACACACACACACACAACCACACACACACAACCCAAAACTGTTTGGGTTTATCAGAACCGCTCCCTCGCTCCCGGCTCCGGAGCTGCCCCCCTATATACACTTTTATTTATTTATTATTTATTTATTTGATTCGCCGGTGAGAGCTACTAATCCCCCGCGTCCACGGTTTACTCTGAGCCCGTATTTAATTCCTCTAAACCCCCAGCTGCCGCCCTGGTTACTCGCTGAACACGACAGACTGCGAACCGCTCCGGTTATTAATAATTCAGACCCCCCCCCCCCCTCCGGCCGCAGGACCCCCCCCCCCCCCCACGCACGCTCTCACTGTTGTTTTCTTTTACTTCCTCTATTCGTTTGTTTATCTTTAATTAAATTGTTTTTGTGTGTGTACGAGGAGGGGGGAGGGGGGGGGGGGGGGTTGTGGGAGAGGAACGCGCGTGCACCTCCTGGCCTTCGCGGGTTTCCGTATCGCCTCCAGGCGGTCGCTCTTTCGGCGTCAAAGTGCCCGCGAGCAGCGTCGTCCACTCGCGCTGCCTCGCGGTGTTTGGAGTCGCGGACGTCGCAACTTTCTCCCCCCCACCCGCCCTCCCCCCTGTCTCTCTCTCTCTCTCTCTCTCTCCCTCTCTTTCTCTCCCTCCTTCTCTCTCTCCGGACGCCGCGGGAACAGGTGAGGGAGGTGGAGGGACCCCGCGCCGAGGGAGCGAGGCTCTGGTGTCGCGAGCCGAGTCCGGAGCGTGCACGAAAGTGGCGGCGGAGGAGGAGGAGGAGGAGGTAATAGTGGCGGTGGGGGTGTGTGTGTGTGTGGGGGAGAAACAGCGCGAGGCGGCTATCGCCCCCCTCCCCTCCTCCTCCCCCCCCCTCTGCAGGAGCAACAGCTGATTTGGGAGAGCGCGTCGCAGCAGAGAGCGCGAGCTTTGCTTACTTACTGTCTGTCGGTGCTCAGACTCCCTCGCTTCGGGGGTCGAATCGGACGGTGTCGGTGTCGGTGGCGCGGCGACTTACGGCTGGACGTGACGGTGCCGGGACACAGGGGGAGCGAACCCCTCCGCCCACCTCGCCGGATCTTGTTTTTTTTTTAATATTTTTATTTCATGGGAATATTGACGAGGTGAAAGCGAACGTAAACACCTCGCGTGAAGGAGTCGGTGCAGCGGACGACCTGGATTACAGCGCTCTGCTCCTGCGCCCTGACCTAGAGGAGTTGACTACACCCCCCACCAACCCCACCCGCACTAAAACACACACACACACACACTCACACACACTCACACAAAACGGGCACCAGGCCGCGTTTTAGGGCTTCTTCTCGCTTCCGGTTGAAGGCCCCCATCTGAAGAAACCGAGCAGTTTTGTGTCTCTCCCTCCTCTCTCTCTCTCTCTCTCTCTCTCCCACACACTTTTTTTTTTTTTTTTTTTTTTTTTGGAAGCCGAACTTTTCGAGAGTGGAAAAATGGGTCTCTGAGAGGTGCTTGGCTCGAGTCCCTCCACACCACAATGGTACGTGCTGTGTAAACCAAATCATTTGCTCATTTGTGCAGTCAGCGTTTCACATCCAGTTAGCTGCTGTAGATTTAATGATACGCAGACTTTTTTTCTTCAAGTTTAGTGCGTTAACCACTTCTAATGTTGGTGTGTGTGTGTGTGTGTGTGTGTGTCCTTGTGTAGCTAATGCGTAACAGTCACCAAAAGAGTTTTGCCAAGTCCTTCCACCTACCTGGATATGTTTCCTGTCGCAGTTATTATGGTGTTTTTTTTAATTTATTTAATTTTTATATGTTGTTAGTTTGTTTTAAATAATGTTGCTGCTGGAAAAAAAAATAATGCAACTTATTTTGTGGTTATTATAGTTGCACAACACGTTGCCAAATCGGTGTCCAGCTCTCTCGGTTCGCTACCCCGATGCCTCCCCCCTCCTCCCCCCCCTCCTCCCCCCCAGTGGTCCGTGATGCGGGGCCTATTTATAGGCGCATATATGATACGCGTTATCGCGTGTCACCCGGTGTTAGCAGCTAATCAAGAGGCGCCATACGGTTTATTGAAAAACAAAAACAGGTTATACGTGGTGACACGCACGTGCGACCTGGAGCTCAAACCCATATAAAAGGCAAAGTTTAACAGAGTTTGTAAACTTGGCCGTGAGAGGATGGAGCTTCTTCTCTGCGCCAACATCCAATAATGCGCCCGTCTGGCTGTGTGCGTAATTACGCACGGAGGTTTGAACCAAGTCCTCCATTAGGCAGGTGATTTATTCGTGCCAATACATCACAGAGCAAAAAGTCTGATCAGCTCTCTTTCGTCCATTTGAGATTTCATTTGAGCTTTCCTCGTAATTTAAATTGGCCGAGCATTTTTTTTTAGAAAAAAAACAAACCCATATTATTTCTTGTTTTATCCCCATTTGACCCAAAGAGCATATGTGTTTAAATTGGCAAGCGCTTCCCCTGTGAGGTTGTGAAAACGCAGGTTTAAATGCAGCTCTTGTCGGCTTCAAAATGTCGCAACAAGAAGTGTGTTTCTACAGTATTCTATGATATGTAGCTCACACATCCTTGACCCTCGCAAGAGATCTTTTCTCTTTTTTTCCCCCCTTTTTTTTGGCAAGATATGAGTCAAGTCAGGCGATAGTTAGGGGAACCTCCCACATACAACCTTGGAGCTGCTCAGATACCAGGAAGGGGGGGATCTTATTTGCACATGAATATGGAAGATTATTAGTATGAATAATTATTTGTTTACGAGCATCCTTCGCTCACATGGCGGCCGTCCAAGAAGCTTGTCAGTTAAAAAAAAAGATACAGAATTCAGGACAGGCCTCACATGGGATTATCTCCACATGTTATTCTCCCACTTATAGCATCAACTCACCTCCTTTTTTTTTCTTCTTCTTCTTCTTCCGAAAGGGTACGGCTGCATTGTGAGATTGTGCCAAATGTCTCAGTTACATGTTGGTTTAGTCAGAGTGCACTGGAGGCATCTGTCAATCAGTGTCAGGATCCTCATCTTCTCCGCGGGGACGAGCCGCATCCGTGGCCCAGCGGGTTATCGGTTCTTACCAAAACATGTCGGGAAGTGAAGAAAAAAAAATAGGCAGAGTGACCCAGTGAGGCTGACGTGGTCATCAGACCTCCGCGGTGAGCAATATCGGTCACGTTGTCGGTGCAGGAGCATGAGAAACAAACTCGGTAATCATGGAGTGCTGTGTAAATAGTTGGGGTAATTGTATCCCGCACTGTGTGTGTGTGTGTGTGTGTGTGCGGCCCACCACATGATGATCCAGTCCTGTGTGATCTCCCTCTTGGCTGTCGCTGCCAGCGTGACGTCGTCCCTCGCCGTACACGCAGTACGATGCGTTCCTGTTCGCCCTGCGTGGCCTTGACGGTTCTCTGGTGGAGACACACGTTAAGGCTTCATCAGAGTTTAAAGTACACAGAGTATTACGCATGTATGTCTGCCTCTGAATTGAAAGGAAAGTAAAGATGGCGGCGGCTCTGACGCTGTTGCTATTAGAGCTCAGACGATGAGGTTGTCTGCTGTGATTGGTTTTTAAGCCCGCTGAAGCTGTTTGTTGCAGCGAGGTGCGATCACATGGGGCGGGCGATCAAAGGCGTGTCGGCTTGAAGCAGCATGTTTCTCTTCAAAAGCCCTGAAACTGGTAGAGGCGTCAAACCAGAACGGTCCAAATGGAAGCGTCGCGGTCGAGACGTCCTGACCCTCGGTCCCTCTGACGAGTCGCCAACGAACGCGGTTCCCACGATGCAACTGGGTAGGGTCAGTCCTTCAGGCGGCTCCTCCCCGTAGAGCGCCCCCCACCTCTCAAACTCCACGAGCCGAGTTTGTAGCGCAGGCCGTCCGTCAGACGTTCAAAGCCGGACGTCTCGATTCAAGATGACGTCATCGCTTCCTCGGGCTTCGGAGCGATGCTGCAGGGATGACGTCATGCTGTCGGCCGAGATAACAAGCCATGTGGCGAACCCGCCGTTCTGATACGTCCACATTTAGATTTCATGACTAAAACACTGAGCTACAGGCCGACTCGTCGGCGTGATTCTTTCTTTACTGACGTCTTTCTTTACGTCTTTACTGACGTATTTCATATCGTCGAAGAAAACATTAGAAAAAAAATCTCTCCAGCTTTGAAAGAACCGCAGACCTTATTTCTTAACCCAAAACCCATTCAGGAAAAGCCCGTTGGGTTCGGGACTCGTTCCTGCGGCCCTCGGTACCGCCGGGGGCTCACGGGGTCGGACTCTCCACGACGGGAAACAAAACGACATTTTACGGGAGCCAGCGTTCGGTCCGCTGGAGGAAAAAAGACGTCTTCCTCCGTGAAGAGGAAGCTCTTCCTCCTTTAAAAGGGAAACGATGTGAAGGACTTACTCTCAGCTCACAAAACACTCTCATCGTCATGTGATCATAGATTGATTTAGAATCCTACTTTTTACTTTATTTAATTTCTGCCTATAGAACTCCTTACCCCCCCCCCCCCCACACACACACACACACACACACACACACTAAATACTACAACCGGTTCTTTGTAATGCTTTAGAGTAGACGTACAGGCGAACAAAAACACATAAAGGTTCATGGGCAGCTTAACACGCCTCTCGTTTGCTGTTTTTCCAACACTCCATGTCCGCCCTCTTCAGGGTCACCTTGCAGCGTCAGTTCAAAAATAAAAGTATTTTAGCGAATAGAATGTTAAACCTCGCCGTCCCGCCGGCGTAAAGCGATCCCTCCTTCAGATGGAGCGTTTACTCCGGAGGAGACGAACGGTAACCGGAGACCCAAAGCGCTGCGATGAACTTGTCAGAGACGCTCGAGCCGGACGAAAGCGACGAGGAGGACTGAAAACGTGCAGAAGTGAAAAAGAAAAAGCCCTCGATGGCCCCAGAGCCGCAGTGAGTCCAGACAGCAGATAGTTTGCGTCCTTGAACTCGTCTCAATGACAGTCGCACTTTTCTTAGACGGACATTTTCTTTCTTCTTCTTCTTCTTCTTTGTTTGTTGCGGCGTCTCATCAAACTCACGCTGATCACGTTACAGCCCCTAACTCTTCCATCTCATTTCTAACCCGGCCCTCAATTACTTTATCAAGACTTAACCCTCACATTAATTGGTTTCACAAGACACCCAGACTGCACACCAGCTGTGTGACCGAGTAATTTGAATCTACTTAATTTGGGAAGGTGTTGGTATCTTCAGCCTTCTGAGTTTAATTTGGGAAAAAACACACACACACAACAACAATACACGTATTTCCTCTCTTCGCTCTCGTCTTTAGGGCCTTAATGAGGAATTAGAGCCAATAGCATTATTCATTAAACGGAGCTTGCCAGCTATTTATCACTGTAACAATATTAGCATATTTGTTTAAATTTTCAACACTCCTTTTTTTATTTTTTTTTTCCGTAACCAGGTTTAGCATTTTTAATAATCTGGCATCAAATGCATCGCACCAAATTGAATGCTGAAAAAGAACCAGTGGCAAGCCCCAGAAACATACAAAAAATCCTTTATAAACACACACACACACACACACACACTCCTCTAATTACCTCCTCCCCAGCTCTCCTTGTCTCATTCCTCACCTCCTGAGATGCAGGTGTAAAATATCACATTTTTCCAGCATTTCTCCCTGAGGTGGCGCTGGCTCGGACTCACACAACGTACATTTCTCTCTTTCATATCCTCCTCCCCGCCTCCCCCTACCCTCACATTTTTTCCTCTCTCTCCTACAAACAAGTTCCCCGTCCTCCCGCCCCTCCCTCTCTTTGATGTGCCTGCCACATCTGCACAGGTTTGTTAGCGTGTTAGCAGGTGAAGAATGAGGATACAATTAGGCTGTGAATGAAAGTGGGACTGGGCGGGACGTCACTTCTGAGAAGATAAAAGTCTCTGATGCTCCGGAAAAACGATTGGATGCTGAGTGCGAGGATGCCCGTCTCTCGTGGGGTTGTGTATCCAGAAGCATGGGGAACACAGGTGTGTGTGTGTGTGTGTGTGTGTGATCAAAAGAATGAGAGCGTCGGGGTGAAGGGGGGTATGTCGATGTGCTCTCAGACATCCGGTGCCAGGACGGAGAGCCGACTCCAGAGCCGTTAATTGTGCTGGTGTAGAGGTGATGTGGAGATCCAGATCCATGACGGCAACATACGAGGCTCAGTCGGCCTCTTTGCATGCTTGTGAGAGCTCACTGGTCAATTCACCAAGTCCCGCCCCCCCTGGGAACACGGACAGGCCAATCACAGCTTTGGCCAGATGTCCGTCGTGCCACGCAGACTCCAGGTGAACGGTTGCGTCACAGTGATGCTCGCTACCCGGAGAGGTGGGAAGGAGATGTACGTTTCCAAAACGGCAGCAACTTCCGCTTCTGCCCAGTGAGGCGGATGTCTGAAACGCTCTCTCTACGGACCACCAGGGGGCGACTCCTCTGGTTGTATATCTATGAGAACATGACTCTGCTTCTCTCTCGATTTATTCCCTCAGTAAACATTGTAAACATGAGTTTATGGTCTTTATCTGTAGTTTCAAGTCTTCTTCGACACAGCATGATGTTCACGGAGTAAATAATGGTCCATTTAGAGTCAAACAGGCCATAATGCGTTTGATTGACAGGTCACTGCCGCTACCAGAGACGTATCCGCCGTCACTACGTCACTCCTCCGCATCCCAATTATGATAACTTCCTTTTATTGGTTGAAAAAAAACAAAAAAAACACGGCGATGGCTGAAATCCAAGATGGCGGCAGTGAAAAAAGACCTTAATTTCATTGTCTTCTGTCTCGATCGGCAGGTGACGAGGTCGTTCCCCTCTTCACTGTACGACGTCCTGATGTAGCCTCAAACACATCGAAGGCCCATCGGTTCGGTTCCCGTGTGGCTCCATGGTCGCTCTGACAGCGTAGCAGGGGGCGGGGCTTACAGGACTCGCGCAGTTACTTCAACTTTTGGCGTTCAAGGTGCACAACGGCCAACAAACATTTTTGTTTCTGTTTGCCGTTGACAAAGGGGAGTTTCTTGAATACACACATTTATAAATGATGCAATAACAGTATGCATACTTTATTTAATAAAATACAGGCAAATATACCAAACGATGCCTTTTACTTCCTGGTTCACCGCTCGTGGATTCTCTCTGAGTTCGGGTCGGATGGGTTTGGGACTTGGGAAGACACTCAAACCCCCTCATTGAATGAAACTTTGAATTTTGATCTTTGAGTGGTGTTTAATGTACTTTTTCCTCATCGTTGGTCAAAATGTTTTTGTCTGGAACAGTCTGATATTTTACGAAATTCCCTTTTTATATTTTCTTTCCCAGATTGATCGTAGCCTAGCTTAGACGAGGACAGCTAGCTTGGCTCCAAAGTTTGAAAACATGGCTACCAACATATCTAAATTTGACTAGTTAACACAGAAATGTGAAAAGGAATAGTTGTGTTTGGGGACATGCATTTAACCCGATAGTTTCACCAAAGCTAACAAGTTACACTCCAAACCTCGTTATCTAGAAACATTTGACATCTTCCAGCGGGAGTTTCTTTTGGAGTCAGTGAAAACAAGCTGTGAACACAACTTGTCAGCTTTCTAAGTTGACGTGAACTCACTTTCACGTCCAGCGGCTCAGGAGCAACATTAGCATTCATGTGGCGCTAACGTCGTCTCCTTTAGCAGCCGCGCAAATAGTGCAGTGTTTTTTTTTTTTAGAGTAACCAGAAGCGCGATACGGTCGCTAACACGACGCGAGCCGTGAGAACGAAACACAACTCACGATTTTGGTCCAGAAAATGAAAAACAACTGAATTAAAAATTAAAAAAACGCAAAACTCTGTATTGCTGAGAATAATTCTCTGAGGCTCGAGCCGCTTCACGTCACTGAGAAACGTCCGTGACAACGTGCTGCACAACCAGATCTCACACACGGTATTAACACGCATGTATTAACACGCGTGTCCACACTGCTTCGTTTGACCCGTGTGCCCGTCATTCATATGAACAACATTTCACTGCAATGACTCAAATGTGCATTATGCATTTATTTATACTGCATATTTAAACAAATGCACTTTTATATTTATACTATTCTTAATCATCGCTCCCATTTTTGTTTTATTTGCACTGCAGTTTTTACACGTAACATACTTCACATATTTATATTTCCCCATATGTGCTGTTATTATTTAATTACAATGTACTGATATTTACACACGTATCCCTTGTTACATCCTAGATTTTATATACATATATATATATATATATATATATATATATATATATATATATATATATATATATATATATATATATATTCTAGAATAAAAGTAACTGAACCTAAATTACCCGGGGTATCAATAAAAGATGTCTGCTTCTGGTATGAATTCATAGAGCGAGGGCAGTGTTAGTTTGCTGCATGAAGGAGAGCTTCCTCCAGCCCTGAGTGTTTGTTGCCGGGCGGGAATCGAACCCGCGTGTTGCTGCTGACACAAAGAGTTCAGAGCTCACAAGTGGCGCTCGTTTGTACTCGCACACATGTGATTTGAATCTCCTCGGCCCGCTCGCACTCACGCTCGCACTCGCACGGTGCCGCGGCGGATTCCCCCCCCGACCCTTTGAGCAAACGTCTCCAATGCGTCACACACACACACACACACACACACACACACACCAGAGAATGAGAGGGAGACTCGGACTGTGACTTTGAAGGAGACAAAAACACAATTGTGGTCCTCTTCTTGCCCTCCACGTTGCTTGCGGTCGTGCGGACGCCGTCTGCGCTCCCCGCCGATACAATCTGACAACCAGCGTTGTGTTACGCTGCGCCTCGGCCACCAAAAGAGTCAACATCCCAGACATCAAATGATCTGCGCTTATCCTAGCTCGGGGCCGGCCATATGGATTCAGCATATGCTCCACATATATATATATATATATATATATATATATATATATATATATATATATATAAACACATATATAATTGATACCATGCTCCATACAGACTGAAGGAAAAGGGGGCCAGTGCTGCAGAGAGCGACATCAAACAATCACTCTGAAACAAACAATAGGAAGAGATTAAAGTTCACAAAAGAAATATGTATATTGTTTACCCTTTTTTGTATAATTATTATTGCGATCTCCATCGTCTGCGTCGCACAAGTCTCCGAGCGACTCGAGCTCGTCAGTCTGTGATTACCGACCGAGTCCAACGTCCGTCAGCTGAGGAGCTCCACAGAGCGCCCGGCGGCTCCACCAGGCCGCCATTTAGTGGCACAAATGGTTTGGAAAATGGTTTCCCTCCAGTGTTCCCCCGCATATTAATGGTGACAAGCCGGAGGTCGGATGGCGAGGCCGAACGCCACGAGGAGTGTTTTCCCTCCGTCACTCGGATGACTTGAATTCTAACTTTCTTTCTTTTTCTTCTCCTTTTTGAAGCGAGTGAACTCCGTCGCCAAACAAAAAAAAACCCAGCGTTAATCAATCTGCTGCAGAGATGGAGAGAAATCACACACACACACACACACACACACACACACACACACACACAGGTGCTTTTCCCGTGTCACAGCGGGGAGAAGCAAAAGAAAGGAAAAGGGAAAAGACTCAAGCTGTAACGTCTCATTCTGCAGGATATGAATAACCCCTCCCCTCCTCGCCTCCTCGCCTGGGATTTATTACCGCGCCGTGCGTTCATGCGTGTGTTCATGCGTGTGTTCATGCGTGTGTTCATGCGTGTGTCTGCGTGTGCGTGTTCTCCGAGTGGGATCCCATGTGCAGACGCTTAAGTTTGCCGCGCGTCTGCTGGAGTTCCCACCGAGAGCTTGTTTACCTCACGTGCCAGTTTAAACAGCACAACTTTACATGTTGTCTAATTGCCACGAGCCGCGTTCCTGTTTCGGGTCCACGATTGTTTCTGCTCCAAAGTGCGTTGAGAGACGAGGAGAAGGGGGGGGGGGGGGGGGCGCAAAGTTCTGGAAAATGGGATTAGTTCGTCTCCCCGATCCAGAAACTAAACGTAAAGCTCCCGGTCGTCACGCGGAACCAGAGTTATTTCCGTCTGTAGCCATGTTTAGCTCCGGCCTAACAGGTTTAGTCCACATCCAAAAACAGCATTCAAATTCAGCCCGGCGAGAACCGATTTGGAGCAGCTTTTGGACTAAAAAGTAGCGCCCGCGGGCCGGCCGACCCGATCCAGATCCTCAGTCTGCGGCTGCCTCCCCGTCCGCGTGGTCTGGCCCGGCTGCCTGTAACTGACAGCAGGACCGCGATGGACGCTCATTCGGAGGCCGAGTCTCCGCCGGCGTACAAATGACCTGCGCTGCACGGACACAAACACTTGAGCCGCGTCTATCAGTGAACGCAGCGCAGCGCCTCGCAGCGCCGGCCAAGGGGGCTTGTGTTTGTGCGCACATGCGGGCAGACGTATGGCCTCTGTGTGTGTGTGTGTGTGTGTGTGTGTGTGTGAATGATTTGTGCTGAATCAGTGCGCGCTAACAGAAAAGTGACCATGCAGGTGGAATAGCAGCGACAGGAAATGCCTTTGTGTCCGAGTATTGTGTGCGGCGACGGCGGCTAAACGCTCGGCTCCCCATTGAAGCGGCGGCGAGCGGCGGGGCCCCGGGGCCCCGCCGCACACGGCTTCAGGGCTTCAGGGCAGCGTCAACTGCGTGTGTGTGTGTGTGTGTCTGTGTGTGTGTAGAGTGTAAAGAGGTACATATCTGGTGGTGGTTGGACTTGAGGAGGGTGAAGACACAGTTGGAGATGTTTCGGAGGTTTTCTGTGTTCTGTGAATCCTCTGAACGTGACGACGGCGTCCATGAGCCAATAAATGACTGTTGTGTTGCATTTCAGGCCACCGAAACCTTTCTGTTGAACGAAGAACCCTCCAGAGGTCCTGGGATGCCTGAATGCTTTGTAGTGTCAGATTCATACAGGGTATGCACCAATTATTATTATTATTGTTGTTGTTGTTTATTTGTACTAATATAATTACATATTTATTATTTAGTTATGATTTTATTTGTATTTATTATATGTGTATTATTTAAAATAACATTTTATTCATTGTTATTATTATCGTTATTATTAGTATTTTACTTTTTCTATTGCATTGAGTCATGTGTTATTATTATTATTGTTATTACTAGTATCACTGGTATTAGTGTGCTTCATTCCTTCATGTGTTGTATTAATTGTGTGATTTGAGTCATCACTCATTACGATGACTGACAGTCTGTTTTCATGCTCGTGGTAATTGCACCACAATCATAATGTCATTCACAGCTCCCTCTACTCAGCTGCAAACCATTACAATCATTATTTCCACACGCACATTTAAGAAGAAGAAGAAGAAGAAAGGAGGGGGGGGGGCTTTGCAACTTCAGCGAAGCGCCCTCGCCCCATGGGAAGCCAGAAGGATGACGATAATGTGATGTGCAGCGCGCCTCGTTGTGCGAAAGCAAAAGGAGTCGAAAGTTAAAGAAAGTGAGAGAGAGAGAGAGAGAGAGAGAGAGAGAGAGAGAGAGAGAGAGAGAGAGAGAGAGAGAGAGAGAGGCTTTTTCTGGGAAAAAGGAAGGAAAATGAAGGAGAAAACTCCTCCCAGCTCACGCAGCGGATTTATCCACAAAGTGATATAGAATGGTAATAAAAACAAAGGAGTGAGGAGGAGGAGGAGGAGGAGGAAGAGGAGGAGGAGGGGAGCTGAAAATGTGATTGTTAATGAGGTGGGAGCCGGTTTTCTAGGCTTCAGTCTTTGTCTCCCAGAGTTCAGACTCACGCCAAGTCTCACACAGAATCGGGGTTGCTTCAGCGTATCGTGTGTCTCGGGGTGCAGAAACGAACCATTATGGCTGTAATTGAGTAGCGCGGCTGGTAGAGGAGCGTTTCTGGAGGGGGAGGGGGGAGGAAGAGCAGGAGGAGGAGGAGGAGGAGGAGGAGGAGCGGCTGGGAGCTGTATAGGGTTGTGAGGGGGCAGCGGGTTCAAGAACATCCACAGGAGGGAGTCCACCTCCAGCTCCTCACCGGGGGGTCCGCTGTTAGGGGCGTTCGTTTTGTACGAAGTGCCCCTTCTTTTCCCTCTTTATTTCTGTGTGTGTGCGTGCGTGTGTGCGTGTGTGTGTGTGTGTGTGTGTGTGTGTGTGTGTGCTCTTGGCAAACATTTCAGGGTTCTTGAGGTTGCAAATCGCTTTCGAAAAAAAAATCCCTTAAACTTCTAAATATAAATGTGCATATATATATATATATATATATATATATATATATATATATATATATATATATATATTCTGAAAACTGGCCTTTTTTTGGAAGCGGTACACGCTCCTAAAAGAGAGGAGCTGTGGACTCGCTCGAGGGCCGTGAGGTAGGAGCAGATCTCTGGTCGGGCAGTGAGTCCATCCCGCCGTCTGGAAACACAAAGTCAACTTGTGTGTATAAGTATCAGCATGTTATGCACACTGCCCCCGTATCGCTGACTGAAGGTACTGACGACATTTTTGGCTGCCGAACGAGCGCGTACACATTCAGACCGCAGGCTCTCGTGAGGGACGGCCGGCGGGCGCCAGCCGCACTTTTCGGTGCGCATAATGAAGGTCAAGCAACCCTTCCACTCCGCACACGCGATACCGAGCCTCTCCACACGCAGAGCCAACCACCTCACACCACGCGGCCCTCAGGGGACAGGAGATCCTGGGTCTGGTCGTGTGTGTGTGTGTGTGTGTGTGTGTGTGTGTGTGTGTCCGTAGTTAATCTGGCATACGACTGGACCCGTCAGCCGCATATTGCTTGTGCTGCATGTGCGCTCCAGGACCTCTCTCGTGGTGGTGACCCCTCACTCCTCTCAACGGGCGTGTCGGGCGGCGAGCGGCGTTCACGGCAGTCGGCTCGGCTGGAAACGAGCCTTTCCTTGGAGCGCTGCAGGCCACGGCTCGGCCTTTTGTTTGTTTTTTGGACCGGAGCGTCTACAGATTCATTCCACAACCCACAATGTTATGACCGGACGGCAACCTGCAGAGAGAAGCGGGTATTGTCTTTAACACCTGCATTCTCTCTAATGGCCACCAGAGGGCGATTTATGCGATTTATGGTCTCAATCTCTAGTTTGTAGTAAATTATGTATTTTTCTTTACCTTACTGTGAGTCGTATACGGCGTCTCTACATCCAAATATGGTAACTTGCATTCATCAGTCGCATAAAACAACAGCTAAGCGACGGCCATTTTCCAAGATGCCGAAGATAAAATTGCCAAACTCAAGGCTTCATAACGGCCGTCCACAAACCTGCAGTCTGTGGCTATGATTCCACTGGAGTGAGGCTCGCTAAGAGATGAACAAATCCCTGGTTTCTTCAGAGGGGAAGCCGAATGGTGCGGGTCCACCAGACCCCTCATTATCGTTCTGCTCGCACCGCGGCCAGTTTCATGAGCCGGGCCCGGCCGACTCTGGGCTAAGATTCAGGGGCTTTGAGCTCGACTTGCTGCCTCTAAAAAGCTCCTCAAGTGGCGGCGAGCTGTTCTTTGTGTTCATACTTCATCACCGCTGTCCCCCAAATGCTTCAATACAGCTGCAGGAATTGTTCCATCGCGTACTGGTTTCCCGTTTCAGGGGAGGACTACACCTGTCAATCATCTGTCGAGCAACACACCCATTTAACAGCCCCCGCCAACACCCCACTTCCAACGTCCAAAAACACTCATGGGCGCTGTTCATTCGCACATATACCACCCACATGGAAGCGAGACAAAGCCCTCAATGGAGGTTCCAGATTGGGAACCAGGACTTTAAGCATGTCAAGAGACGACATCTGCTCAGCCATAACAGACCCCCCCCCCCCCCCCCCCATCAGACAGGTGTGGTGCCATCTCACTGCGCATGTCTGCTCCGGGTATCACTCCAAACAGGTAAACGTGGCCCTCAAACAACCTGTCCCTCAGCACCTGGAGCGCTCCCTGAAGCCGTCGCCTCGTTACTGAACGACACATCAATCTTTCTGATCGTTTTGTTGTTGTTGTTGTTGTTTTCAAACGAGACCGTGCAGCCGGTTGAAAGTCATGTTCCCGCGCGGTGCCGCTCCGCAGCAGCAGCAGTGGTAAAATATGTAGAGAGGAAAGCGTGTGAGAAAGAGGAAGAAGAAGAAGACACGGACCCACCAACAGG
Source organism: Clinocottus analis (assembly GCF_023055335.1). Lineage (NCBI taxonomy): Eukaryota > Metazoa > Chordata > Actinopteri > Perciformes > Cottidae > Clinocottus > Clinocottus analis. Next base: position 1,756,147 of record NW_027175887.1, read on the forward strand.
GGCATATGGCTCTACCATGTGTTACTTAATGAGAGATTTACTCACACAGACCACGAGAAATGTGCGGCTCGTTTAAGGAGCCACTGCAGAGGAGTGTTTTGCATGCAAGTCGGCTCCATAAAAGGAGGAGGGGCCTGGGGGCGCGCCTCGTCGAAGCGCGCGCTTTAACCTTTTGCCCTCGCCGCGCTCTCTAATGAGCGCGCGGCGGAAAGAGAGCGAGACTAAAGGCTTTGAACGTAGCACGCATGAAGTCAGTACACCTGCCTGTAGGTAGACAGGTGTGCGCGCGTTAGTTAGTGGGCGTGTCCGCTTCATTCTTGTCGGTGTGTCGGTGTTACGGTGTTTTAAAAGGCGCGCGCATACTCTCCCGTGACTGAGCACTTTCTCTCCCACGCCTCGCCGTGTCACGGGCCGAAAGAGGAAACAAAGAGAAAGACATCTCAGCTGCGCTTCTTTACACACACACGCACACGCGCGCGCACACCACTCAGGGCCCGGTTTCCCCGCACGCGCCCGACCTCCAGCGCTCTCTTGGTATTCAGATGCTGCTCAGAGGTCCTGACCTGCAGACTTTGTTACTGCGGTGAGTCGCTTCACTGGCCTCGAAATAATAGTAAAATCCTCCACCGGGTCAAACATGGTTCGGTAAATACTTGTTGTGAGTTGAAGCGCAAATGGACGTTTACGTGTGCAATCCAGTCCTCTGGATCTGAAATATTTTATTCCTGCAGCTTAACCATTATAATACTATTATTATAGAGATGTCCACGTGACCGCTTCTCATATATATATATATATATATATATATATATATATATATATATATATATATATATATATATATATATATATATATATATATATTCCGCCTGTTTCACCACTCTCCGCTTTATCCTGCTGTGATGCGTTTACGTGTTCCCCTCCGGGTCCAGAACCAGAAACGTAACGGCGGCGCTGCTCCAAAGACATTGAACGCGACTCGTCTGCCCGATCCGCGACATGACGAGTCCGTAAACGCAACACGGGAACAAAACGCGCACGGTGAAAGCTGATGTGAAAAGTAAAATAAAATTTAAAAAGTATATACATATATACTTATATAAATATAAGGAATAAAAAAAGCGTACTGGTGAATATAATCCGAAATAAAAACATTAAAAAAACATTAGAAAAACATTTAAAAAAAACAACGCTTTATTTGTTTTGTTTTTAGTGGGAATTGGTTTAGTAAGAGGAGAGCGATTAAAAAAACAAGAGGGAGAAAAAAGGAAAGAGAGAGAGAGTCGTGCACGAGGAGAGAGGGGAGGGAGAGAAAGTTTTTTCCCTGAAGTTTGTGCAAGCTTTCACTTTCTAGGCGGGGTTACTGTACGCTGCAGCAGCAGCATGGAGTGAGAGAAACAGCACGGAGCGATAGCGATGCAGCACCGAGCCGAGCGGCCATCCGACTTTAACTCGCTCCTCTAGAACACAGCCATGTACTCCCCGTACTGCTTGACACAGGTAACCGATCTTCTATCTTTACGCGGGGAGGGAGGGGCGGGTAGGGGACCGGGACCGCCGGGGTCTTTTCTCCTTCTTCTCCTTCTTCTTCTCCTTCTTCTCCTCCTTCTTCTTCTCCTCCTTCTCCTTCTGTACTGCGCTGCTTCTCTCTGGTGTTTCACGTGTGTTTCCTAGTTGTACCGAAGCGGCTCTTTTATCTTTTCTCGCTCCGAAACTACAAAACTACTACTACTACTACAAAAAAAAAGAGAAAAAGAAGAAAGGAGCCGCCGCTCGTCCCCGTCGCCTCCGCGGCGCGTTTCCGCTCCGCCGCCGCGGAGGGAACTTTTTTTTCTTGTGCGTTTTTTATTCGCACATGGGCTTTTTTTTTGCGGGTGTTTTTGGAGAGTAAAATGGCGCTTCTCCCGAAATGTATTTCATATAAAAAAAAAAAAAAGAAAAGAAAAAAAGGAGAAGAAGGAGGAGGAGAAGGAGAAGGAGGAGGAGGAGGAGGAGGAGGAGGAGAAGGGGAGCCTGCAGGAGGAGGGGAGAAACGCGCGAGCGCGCAGGGATAGAGAAGAATGTGAGCACGCGGAGTTTAATATTAACTGCGAAGATTCATTTTGTATTTTTCTTTTTTTTCATAAAGAGTGCTTGTGCTCGCTGGATGTGGGCGGTGAGAGGGGCGCACACCGCCGCCTTCAGGGCTCAGGAGAGAGAGAGATAGAGAGAGAGAGAGAGAGAGAGAGAGAGAGAGAGAGAGAGAGAGAGAGAGAGGAAGGCGACACATTGGAGCTGCTGGTGTGTGCGCGTGCGCGCGCGCGTGTGGCTATAAACTGTGAAGAGACGCTCTTACGAGATTTTTTTTGTTGTTGAATTTTTAAAATTTTATTGAGTTGTATTTGAAATGGATCTTTGCTGCGCTGTGGTTGACTGCACTTGAACGCAACACGTGTTCACAGAGTTAAACAGGAGCGTTTGAGTTGGGACGTTAGAGTTCAGGCTGTCGTCTGCAGGAGTTGCTCTTCCTGTTGCTCTTGGATTCAGACTCACTTTACCGCCTCGCTGCCACTCAAAGGCTTCCTCTCATCTTGCTCCCGGTCGCCCTTTTGTATTTTACCAAGTTCTTATTTGATTTCATTTTTTAGCACGCTATTTAACACACTATTTGTTACTTTGCTGCTGTTGTTGTGGAGGAAATGGACCCCCCCTTCCTCCTACACACACACACACACACACACACACACACACACACACACACGCACATGATCCTGAAGTAGCGGTTTGAACTTGTGGGTGAAACGATCCTCTTCAGGTGTGCGGCAGCTGCAACACGCGTGACCTTTTGACCCGGCTGAATAATCATCCTTCATCTCTTTTAACTCCCTCCATCATATTCAAAACCCTCCGTTCCTCATAATATTCTCCGGCCTAGAAAACACTCGCTCGCGGACAGAAAAGGAGAGCGGAGTGAAAAATGCAGCTCTGCTCGCAGAACTTTTTCCCCTCTGCAGCTTTTCAGCACCTTTCAGAAATCCCCAAATCTACATCTCATTAACTGCCGTTCCCATTTATTTTGTTCCCTCTATTTTAAAATGTTTCCCATGTTCTTAGTTTATTTTCTTGCAGTCAAAGCCTCCTATTCCCCCTCAGTTCATGCAGCCGCTCTCCTTGGTGAAACCGGTGGCAGCGTCCTGGCCGGTCACGCGGCCGTAAAGCGACTTGTTTATCCCTCGCTGGCGGCCCGGCAGCGGCCGTTTCATCTGCAACTCAACCCCGGTTTTTACAGCGGTTTTCATTAAAAAGAGACTTCCTCCCTCGCACACTCCTCCCTGTATTACTCTGCACTGCCTCCGACCGACCGGCTGACACCGGAGGCCGAGCGGATGGCTCGGTGGCACGAGTCCTGCCTGCTTCCCATTTAGAAAGGATCGCGGCTTTCGCTGACTCGAGCTGTTTTCTCCATATTATCATTTCCCTTTTAATTCTTGGTTTTATCGAGGGAGCGTTTTATGTGCCGCGTTGACTCGGAGGCTCAGAGTGACTTAGAAACGGACATGAAACAGAAACAGATGACACTCATTCGCCTGCAGATGTGTGTGTGTGTGTGTGTGTGTGTGTGTGTGTGTGTGTGTGCGTGTGTGTGTTTCCCCACACACAGGCCTTGACGACTTTATCTGTAATTGATAAATAATTTCTTTCGCAGCAGATAACCTCTGAGCAAAGGTGCTTTATAATATATATATATATATATATATATATATATATATATATATATATATATATATTTGTTTTTTGTTATGACATAAATTCCCATCTCAGTTCAAACTCTGCAACAGAAGCTCACGCGAGTAACGCGGCGCACGTGTTGCACATGAAGGCAACACGACCAGAACCCCTTCAGTCTTGAGGTTTTTGTTGTTGTTAAATGCTGTGTGTGTGTGTGTGTGTGTGTGTGTGTGTGTGTGTGTGTGTGTTGTGCAGAGAACAAAACAACTTCCCCTTTCACACTTTCTCCTCTCTCTCTCACACACACACACACACACAGCATTCCCTTGCAGGCAGGAGGCACATTTTAGTTCATTAAATTGTTGTTAATAATTAAGAAATTCAAACTTGGACCTTGAATGTGGCACCGATGTGTAAACACAATCGAATGGATTATTAACTGTGAATTTAAATAAGTAAAATAAGAAAATATATAAAAAAGGAGAGCAGCAGCGTGGCTGGGTTGTAACAGATGTGTAATGTGTGTGTGTGTGTGTGTGTGTGTGTGTGAGATGTAAAGATCACATTTATAATTCAGCTTTTACAATAATTAATAAAGTAATATGGAGGTTTGTGAAGTCTCATATTTGTTCATTTCCCATTCATCAAATAAAACAAAGCTCAACACATAAACTCTGTATCGCCGATCACGTGACCTCATTTATTTGGTAAATTGTAAATAACGATAACATTTATTTCTCCCGTTTTATTTTTCTTTCTTCTACTTTGCATTTTCGTGGCTGCCCTCTCGAAGCGTCGCTCCTCCTCGCGGGGCCACGCTGACGCGGCACAAACTCTCTTTATTCTTTCATTGCATATTTGAAAATGTGTTCAGTCGCTGCTGTGCAGTTCATATATTCTCAAAAATTGTTTTCACTGGTGCGACATTTTAACTGATTCCTTCCCTCTGCCCCCCCTCTCCTCTGCCCGCCTGGACGCTGACCCCTGCTCTCCTCGCCTCTTAACACCCTCTCAACACTAAAGTATTACCCTACTCACCTTCTAAACAATGCCTTAGTGGTAAGTCCTCTTTAGTCCCTACTTATTCCACATCAGGTGTTTGTGTTTCTACATATTCCATCTGGAGAAAATGACGTTTTTTGGGGGGGAATAAATTATTCTTTTGCACACACACACACACACACACACACACACGCACACACACACACACACACACGCACACGCACACACGCAGGCTCCATGGAAAGTTTCATGTTCTCTTTGTGCTTTGGTTGTTGTTGTTGTTGCTGACGTCTTTTTTGAATTTATTATATATATTTTTTCATAAATTGTTGTTGCAATGCAGCGAAAATTGAGCAAAAACTGCTCAGAGCACGTTGTGTTTTACTGTGTGCAGAGGAAGGCCCAGATATATATATATATATATATATATATATATATATATATATATATATATATATATATATATATATATATATATATATATATATATATGCCATTACAAATATATCGCTAGTATTTTAAATCTCCAGCCTTTATTTAAAAATTTGTCCTTTTTTATTTTTTCAAAGAGCTCCACGCAGCAGAAGTCCGCTGTGTTTATTATTATTATTATTATTATTATTTTTCTTTGTCGGTCAGCAGTCACCGCAGCTCTGAGGTCGCCGCCTCCGCGCACGTGACTATGTGTCGCTCCGAGAGGATGCGGTGTGTGTGTGTGTGTGTGTGTGTGTGTGTTTCTTTCTCCTCACCTGCCTCCACTGAAAATATGAAGAGAAAAATACATCCAGTATAAATTTGATGAAGTGAAATCTGATGAAATGAATGTTACAAATATCTGGACTTTGGAGCATTTGCTTTACATCTCACACACGATGATGATGATGATGATGATGATGATGAGGTGGTGCCTCACACATGCCCCCCCCCTCCTCTTCTCAAGGCCTGCAAAATGAGTTGGACCAGCTGCTCAGAGGATTCAAAGCTGATGGAACCAAAGTCTAAATAAACAGAAAATGTTGGATTTGGTTTCAGATTCAAAGACGTGCACGTCGGCATGCGTGCGGACACGCGGGCGGGCAAACGCCCCCGAAAGCCTGCTGCTTTCCCCTAAGCTAAGTCCCGCCCCTCGCACCCAGGCCCAGCAGAGTTTCTGGGTTTGCGGCCGCTCGTGGTCAGACAGTGAAGCTCCACCGCGATGCTCGCGTCATGCAGACCTGCGCCTCTGAAACGTGAGCGCGCACGTCATCGTAGTGAGCAGCTAGCAGCTTTCACAGCTGAATCACTTCGTCTACGCACTTAAAATGGCCATCCGAGACTCTCTTGCTTGCATCGCTCTGAGATGGCTTTTGCTATTTCTTCTGGTTTGAGCAGCAATGAGACGATACTCCTTCGGGGAGTGTAGTCAGCGACCGCGTGGGCTCCGTGGTAGCGCTGCAGCGGTTGTTGGGATTAGCCGCGGTGCCGGCGGCCGCGCCTCACCTTCGTCCATTTCACTAAACCCTTTACGAGCCGATCGCTGCGGCTCCGCGTTTTAAAAACAAGCGCGCGTGGCGAGGACTCCGGGACCGGCCCCCGTTGCCCGTGTGCTCGATGACGACATCGCCGCCGGGTCTTGGTGCGGTTGCACACAAGTTTAATCGACTTGGTTTTATATACATACGCAGTGTACACATGCAGCCTCAGTGCATTTCACCAGTAGAAACTACGTGGAGTCTGTGAGGATGAAAGCGAGCCGGCGGCCAGTGAAGCACTCTGCTGTTGGACACCAGACAGGAGAATGAACTCATAGTACACTTGATTGACAGGTGGGGCTGATCCATTGTGCTCCCTTGTAACTGAGTTGTGTTGCGTGCACGTGCAAAGCGCGGAGGGGGGGGGGGGGTAGTGCGGTGGTGAAATCGGAGTCCCTCGCGTCTCATCGCGGGACGCCGGGAGGTCACGGCGCCAGACGCCTGCGCCCGGGACACCGTGTCCCTTTTACTTATTCATTCATGCCACGCGGCCAGTTACGGGCCAACCCGCCCAAACGCCGCCATCTTTAAAAGTATTTCGGGCACCGAGCCGTGGCTCGGCTTATTTAAGGTGGCGAGTTGTTGTGTATTTCCGCCCAGGAGGTCGCCCTGCTCAGACTAACCCAGCTCTTTGGACGGGGGCCTTTTTGTTATCGCCGCAGCTCCGAAACCGCGACCACGTTGAGGATTATTTGCATTCGGAGCGTACAGCCGAGAGGCTCAGGAAGGTTTTCCGTGATTGATGCCTTTTTTTTTTCGGCAACGTACATTTTCCCGCGCTCATTGTCGGCCGGCCGGCGTGCGTCAGCAGGGTTGAATTTACGGCGGTCGTCGCGAAAGAAACCCGCGGCCCTCTCGCCGGCGGCGAGGACAAAGACGGGATGAGCCGGGCGCATTTTGGCACCGGGCGATATAGATTTGAATTAAGTAGCATGTAGTTTTTTATCTCGAGCTGCATGCAGCGAGAGAGAGGGAGAGAGAGAGAGAGAGAGAGAGAGAGAGAGAACCAACTGCGTCTCATTCAGTATCAGCACAGCTGTCCCAGCATCCGTGGAGAATGGATTCCTGCTGCTTTTGCCACGGGAGGCTCCAGCCAAGAAGAATGGGAGGATATCCAGTGTGTGCGCCTGTGTTTTAAAAGGAAGGAGTGAGAGGAGAGAGTTAAACGCCAGTGTGTCTGTCTGTGTGTACATGTCTCTCTCTCTGTGTGTGTGTGTGTGTGTGTGTGTGTCATGTTGTCTCCACCCGCTTCACTTTCCCTTCGCCCATGTCACCTCTGGCATGGATTAGTTCTTGGCACGACCCTGGCGGCGCCCTGCGGCCCCAGTGCGGTGCTGTGGTCGCCGATATGTTGTGCTGTTGCCATGGCTACCGCACACACACACACACACACACACACACACACACACACGGGTGCTAAATTACATAATTGAGCTAGAATATACAGAGGAACACAAAATACTTAGTGCACAATATGAGGGCGGTCGCCTCGCAGAAATAAAGGTTCTTACCGGATCCATAAAGTGCTCGTTGGCTTGTCCCTGTAAGAAAAGCCTTTCTGGTTCCCGGTAGAACTTTTTTAATTTATATTCCATCTGGAACCTCAGAAGAAGGTTCCACCGAGAACCCGACATCAGGGGTTACACCCTGAGCTCCACCAAGAACCGCTAGGAGCGGTGCTGCAGGTGGGCCTGTACTCTCTGGTCTCACCCAGAACCTTCTGATCCAGAAAGGCTCCGCTGCCGAGCCTTTACTTTCCAAGGGTTTCATCTAGAACCCGCCTGGTTCTGCAGAGAACCCGTTTGTATTCTGGGGATCTTGAACCAACCCAGAGGAGTCTACAGAGAAGACCTTTGTGCTCCAGGGGTTTCATTGGGGAACCATCCAGGTGGTTGCACCAAGAACCCTTTTATATCCCGAGACTTTAATCTAGAAACCATGCAGGGTTCCTCAAGAGGCCCCGAAGAGGCTGAGGCCCGATGCGGAGAACAATGACCACGGTTCATGGTTCTTGTGGGTAGCGGGTGGGAGAACTTTCTCTTCCAAACGGGGTTCTTCAGATGAAGTGTTCTCCATCGAAATCTTCGGTCTCACAAGGAAACCCTCGAAAAAAAACCCCTTTCTTCAGAGGAAAAGGATCCCGGGCAGAACTCCAGCCCTCCAGGGAGAACCTTTTGTCAACCCTCATTTCGAGGAGTGTCTCGAGTTCAGCGTGAATGAATTCACAAAACCACCGAGACCGGCGAGCCGCTGCCAGACCGGCCCGCGAGCCGGAGGAACAGAAACGCACTGTTGCGTGTTTTGAGGGCTTTGTCACCGCTGAGCTCCAGACGGCAGGACGGCGTGTTCTTTACCCGCCGGTTTCAAGTCACGGCTGCAACAACAACACCGACAAGCAGTTTTGACAGAGCGATGGAGGGGAAGGTGTTTGTGGTGGCAATTAGCGGTGTGAAGAAATGACACAGAGAGAAAGAGAACTCTCCAGTGTTTGTAGGGAGAGGGTGTGGCTCCTATGGTTTACACAGATGCACCATGACACACACACACACACACACACACACACACATTTCTTGCTTCGCCCTCCTCCTCCTCCTCCTCCTGGGCTTCAGTTTGTTTTCAATAGATCTCTTCAGAGTATTGGGATATGTCACGTTTAAGCCGCCGCGTTCTCGCCGCTTTGCTCGCCGCTTTGCTCGCCGCTTTGCTCGCCGCTTTGCTCGCCGCTTTGCTCGCCGCTGGAGTGGCCTTCAAGGGCCGAGACCGTTTGAAGTGCGGCGCGGGGCATCGTTTAGGATTTGTGAGTCTGTCGTAGTATTTCGAGTCACTCCTTCAGAAGGGGCAATGAGCGAAAACACACTGGCAATAATGGACGTGTGTTAAACTAATTTAATCTATCACATGTGGATTCATGAGAATCCATTATTCATTTCCACCAAAGCTACGAGTGTGAGGCCAGCAGCAAAAATATATAAATAAACTGCCACCGCTGGAAGGGACTTCGGCCAATGAAGTCATGTTTGCAAAAATGAATAATTGCCGGGTTTTTTTCGGTTCGGTTCGGTGTCTGGCGCCGCGGAAGACGGCGGCCGCGTGCGAGCGCTTGGTCCGTGCGTCCATGAGATTGCAAGCTCACGCCAGCGTCGGCGCGCGCGGGGCGACCGTCGACGGCAAGGTGTTGCATTTCCAGTTCCCCCTGAACGCAGAGCGAGCGGCCGCCATTGAATCTGGCGCGTCGCAGGTCGGCGGGAACGGATGAGAGAGTCTCGTTGTTGTTGTTGTTGTCGCGGATGATTGACGGCCCACTCAAGGTCACTTGGGTGTGGGCAATCTGGGCATGTCCGGGCCTGTCTGACCTACATCCCACTGCACCGGCTAAATATATACAGTAGACCCCCTCATTACAAAGCTCGGATTAATCCGGATGAAATCTGAGCGCGGTGTCACTCTCTCTCTCTCTCTCTCTCTCTCTCTCTCTCCCTCTCTCTCTCTCTCTCTTTCTCTCTCGCTCCTGCAAACTCCCAAAGTCAGTCCGGGAAAATAAAAAGTGGGAGAGAGAGGACGACTGCCGGCGTCCACACAAACATGGCCGCCCGCTATCCTCGCCTTGTGAACGAGGCCGCCGCCGTAGACATAATAAGTCCTCCTCCCGCTCAGAAAGCCGAGTCCTCCCTCGCGTTCGGATCGGTTTGAGTTCAAAGCCTGAACTATCTTTGGATGTCCGCCATGTTTTGTTTCCCTGACGCATGACGCACCTGCGCATACTTAATCACACGAGGCGCAGGTGTGCATTCCTTCAGATATAAATGTCACACCCAGCACGACTGTGTGTGTGTGTGTGTGTGTGTGTGTGTGTGTGTGTGTGTGCGTATGTGTGTGTGTGTGTTTTACGATTACGATTATTTGTATGATTTCGGTCTGTTTGGTCAAGGTGAAGAGATGAATAGATAGGTGTAGAGAGGCAGAAGCTGAACATGACAATCATTTAACTTTTACTCACCATTTCAGCCACGCAACCATAACTTTAAGCCGTCTAATGATTTTAATATGAATGTAAAACTATACGTTGCACCTAAGTTAAGAAGTTGCAGAAAGAACGACTTCTCCTGAACACAACCTGCAGGTACAACTCAAAATAGTCTCTTTGCTCAGTATTTGAATCGTTCGGCCGTTACGCTTGTTGGAGTAGTTTACCCATCAGCCTGCTTTACATTGCTCGTAGTTTAACGACGTCTCCAACAACTTCGCTCAAAGTCCCAGCAGGGCTGAGCGTTTGGGAGGAGGAGGAACGCTGCCGACCGCTGATTGGTCACAACCCGTCGTGCGGCGTCGCTCCGACGGGTTCCCTCTGACCGACCAGCGGTGGCTCCTCCGTGAAGTGGAAAACTACACTGAGAAAAGGCCCCCGGTCCCAAAAAGACTTGGGTTGAGGCCGACCGCGTCGTGGGACGGAGCCATGAGTGGACTTCCTACATACTCGGCAATTTGTGTTTAGAAAATTCAGTTCGGCCGCCAAGAGTTGACATCACGCAGTGACGGCGCTCCGTGATGTCATCGCATGTCAGCGCCGCTTCGGCCTTCCTCTGAGTAGCGGCGGGATGAAGAGGCGTTGATTGGCTTGTTGATGCATGACCTCATGGCGCAGCGACAGGCCAGACAGCTCCAAGGAGGGGAAAACAGTGACCGTGCCGGAGTATAATCCGCACCCGGCTGTTTAGCGGACGAGATTACGAGGCCCGGCAGTGATTATGACCGACGTTTGCCTTCTCTCTCTTTCCCTTCTTCGCGGCTCCAAGGCTTTGCGACCGGGCTCGGCTCGCTCGGCATTTATCGGGTTAACGTCGGGAGGGAAAAGTCTTTTCCTGTCCCGGGGGCGGGAGGAGGAACGTTGACGCTCGGAGGCTCGCGAACCTGCGAGTCAAACAGTAACGAAAACAGTTGTGACCTGATTCTTTTCAAGGGCCGAAGGGAAAAAGACACGAGAGCCGGTCGGGGAAGGAGGATTTTTAGTTACAGGAGAAAAAGCATGTCGGACAACAATATGTTCAGATGACTCTCCTTCTTTTTTCTTCCTCTTTCCTTTCCTTCTGTCCTTTCCTTTCATTCCCTCCCCCTCCTCTTTTACCTCTCCGTTTCTGTGCCGTGTATCTCATTCGGCCTCCCTCTGTCCGGCAAGGATTCGCTGTCCCCCCCCCCGGGGGAACAAAGGGGCCCGGGCTCGCTCTTCGGAGCAGGAAGTTGGCGCGGCGCCAAGGGTGGAAAATCTATACTTGGTTGCATAATATTACATATCTTTACCTCAGATGAACTCTGTGAGGAGGCCTGGCAGCTGTGAGCAAACAGAGCCGGAGGGCGGGAGTTTATGCGTTATTAACTGACTCTGTTTGTGTGGAAACGTGTGCGTGTGTGTGTGCGTGTGTGTGTGTGTGTGTCGGCTATGAGTGCGCGCTCTATGCTGCTGGTGACTTGCGTTCGGCGGCTGGCTGAGGCTGTTTCAGTCGAGCAGAGTCACACAGACCCCTTGTTGAAGTAAAACCCGAGCGGAGGAGAGGAGGGCCGAGGCCGAGCGGGGCCCCGGGTTGGACCCTCGGGTTGGACCCCGGACGCGACTCTCCGGCTTCTCCTTTCTGGCCCGGTCGACCCCGTCCACGCCCCCGACCCGCCTCCGACTGCAGCTGCTCCGTCCGTGACATAAACTCTTTTTGCTCTGTTTAGGCTCGGAGAAATAGCTGCAGGATTAGTGCGCGTTACATGGAAGAGTTGTATATTTGACTGGGAAAAAAACAGATTGGAGGGGGGCCGGGGGGGGGGGGGGGCGGGGGTAAGTGGGAGTGGGGGGGGGGTCTAAGGGGGCCCGTTCTTTACTCCTCGGGGTTCAGCGGAGGACGATCCGCTCCTCAAAGCGGCAGTTTATAAATCGTCTGGTCCCTGAATGAAACCGTTTTGAAAACTCCTCTCCGGTGCGCCTCCTGTCTCCTGGTCTGGAGGCCCCCGTCGGTCTCTTCAGCCCACCGTGAAGCTGGAACCGGGCCCCCGTCCCCGCTCATCATCGGGAACACACTGCAGCGCAATCATCTCCGCCAGAGAGACTCCTGCAGGCCGCCTCTCCCGCCTGCTGGCGTCGCATACCGACCCCCACTCGCCCCATTCATTGTGTTACTTATGTTGTCCTCCCTCCCCGTCCGCACACCTGAATACGAGTGTTTCCAAGATGGAGTTAGGACTCACCTGGGGACCACAAATCGCCGGCGCTATGCGGCCGGGCTGCGGGGATTTACGATGAAAATGAATATGGCCGCCGTGGGCGGTGTGCAGAGGTGCATGTTGTGGTGACTTTTTATGAAGACTTGGACGCGCTGGAGGCCTTGAGAATGATGCAGAGGAGTAAAACAACCGCGCAGATAAATGATATATATATTTATTGTATCTTTCAGAAGATTCTAGAAAGAAACTCGCCAGGCGGGGGGAAAAAAGCTGAAGGGGGAAAGTGGCGAGAATGAAAGAGGCCTGTGTTGTAAGGACAGTGAAGCGGGGAGCGCTCCACGTCCTCTTTTATTTCTCCTTGCTGCATGATTTGTTTGATTTGCTCTCTATCAATCAGCGGAGGATGTGTTTAAACGAACTCGAAGTATATTTGAGAAAGCCTCTTTATGGCCGCGGCTGTTTGTATTCTCCTCTTACTTTCCTTGGAAGCGGGCCGTGATTAAAAGCGGCGATATAGGCGTATTGTGTTTCCTGGGGGATTGGAAGGAATGCCGAATGCATCATAACCATATTACACGAGTTAGGAGCGCTGCGTGCTGCCAAGCGCCCGCGTACGGAGGAGAGGGCGGACCCGGCCACGCCGAAGGGGAACCGAGTCCCCGCGAAAGAGCCAGAATCCCACAACTGCAACAACACCAGAGGACATCCGACACCGGTGGACTGTGTTTGACATTTGGTGGGATGCACACGCGCACACACACACACACACACACACACACGAGGGCTCGCGCCGCACGGACAAGAAGGGAGAAAGAGAAAGGCAGCGTTTTTCGCGAACTGTTTAAAAAGAAGTTACCGGAGGAAACCCAGGAGAAGAAGAGCCGGGTTCTGCGTGGATGCACAGACGCAGAACCCGTTTGGCATTTTTTGTTGTGAGGGAAGCATGTTGCTGGTGGGACTTTGGCCGGCAACAATCCCTCCTCTGTTGAAACAATGCGGCGGTTGTCCTCCTCTAACCTAATTACTCCCTCCCGGGGGAGAAAGGCAACAGCACCAAATCCCATAGTTAGGAGCTCTGATCTGGGCCCTGCTGCAAGAAAAAGGCCTCATTCATCTCCCTCCCTCCTTCCACCGCACATGAACAGACACACACACACACACACACACACACACACACACACAGAGACAGACACACACAAGCGCGTTCCATTTTCTCTCTCTGCGATCGGGTTTGACCTGATGGAAGCTAATTACGCTCCGATACTTCCTGATATTCCTCTTGATGTTTCTCTTGATGTGTGCTTTTGTTAGCGGCGAGTTGTCGTCGTTATTGTTTCATCAACGTGAACAGACCGCCGGTGCTGGAGACACAAGAGAAAAAAACCTGCAGAACCGACACAACGCCGCTAACTTTACCCACTCGCGTCTTCTTTTTATTGTTATTGGGTTATTTACCGAAAGTAAAATCTGCAGATTTATTACTTTGTGCAATGGATTCAATTCCTAATTAACTGTGGCAATGACACAATTCAAGTCTCACAACATTAATGAAACTGTTACTTCACGTTACTTTAGAATAACCTTGATATCAAATATATCAAAGAAAAAAAAAAAGACACATTTCTGGACGATGTCCTCTGAGCAGCAGAGAAGAGCAACAACCTGCCGCTGCAGTGAGCTCGCTGCCTCGCGGCCGCAACGTCATCACGGACGCCAATCATCTGGCACGTTAGTGTTGCCGGATTTACATTTTTAAAAAAAACAACACTTTTTCCCACGTAGAGGAACTGGAATGAACCGGTGCTTCCTGCGTCGGCCTCTCGGGGAAACAAACACAATACGTTTCAAACCAAACGTTCACTGCACTTCTTTACATACAACATGGCATCACTAGCAATAGCAGAATAAAACAACACAACTTCATGTGCGTTGCAGTATATCCTTCTATATTTGAAAATGTATGTTAAAATGGTAATCCTGCTAATAATCCCAATTTTTACCTAATTAATAACCTATTAATAATCTGATTTCGTCGCCGTGGCGTCATTTGTCCTTAAAACCGTCCCAAATGTTGTGTTAGTTGAACAAAGCGTTGTGCATGTGTTGTGAAGGATGAACATATTATTAACGATCAGCGCGGGTCAGTTGATTATTCCCCTAAATATCCAACAATAGCGCTTATGTGTTCCTGTTATTTGTTTTATGTAACTGTGAAACTAAACTCTGCTTCATGCATAAAACACCACACGAGCCCAGAACACCATTCGCTGCTGTATTGACCCGAGTATTTTAATATTTTTAACCCAACGTATGATCTAATTATGCCCAGTAAAAATAGAGACATTTGAAAGTCTTATTTCTAGTCGCGGTGCGTTCACGAGCACTTGGTTGGAAGCAACTTTGAGCATTGGCGCTAACAGAGTGTGTGTGTGAGTGTGTGTGTGTGTGTGAGTGTGTGTGGACGCTGCCGCTTGCCTCTCCTTTGTTCGGCTGCTCGCTCACCCTCCCTGACCTCTTCCACCGCCGGCCGCCATCACCAACTGGCACCGCGTCGGCTTTTGAAAAAACTTTATTACTGTAACTTCAGACTAGGAAGTCGGCATAGGAAGCGTGTGTGTGTGTGTGTGTGTGTGTGTGTGTGTGTGTTTCCAGTGGCATACAGAGTAGAGGAAAGGGTTTTAAAGTCTTAATCCCGCCTCCACCAACCTGTTTGCTGTCGTTTATTTGCCTCGCCTCTCTCAGGAAGATTAGCGCGGCCATTGTGCGGCGGCTCGGGAAATAAAGCCGCGAGTTTATATTTGGAGATTGTCGCGCGGTCGGCGGAGGCCGTGAGGGTTTTCAGCCGCCTCTGTTTGTTTATCCGGGAAGAGAGAGGTCCGTGTGTCGCCGCTGAGGCGGAGCCGCTCTCGTGTCCGGTAGCCGGCGACACCTTGACGTCCCCGTGACGCCTTCACGGACACTTTGCGGCCATTTTTGTTCAGCGTTGCTCCCGCACTCTGTGAAGGATGTGTGTAACAGACCACACGGTGCGCTCGGCGCATATAAGGAGATGGTGGTGTTTGTGTATATAGTGTGTGTGTGTGTGTGTCTGGTCGTGCAGTGTTTGTGTTAGGCCGAGCTGCTTTCCTGCAGTGTGTGTGTGTGTGTGTGTGTACTCAAATGTGTCCAGCTTGTGAGGACGCGGCGCTCGTCCTTCGGCCCCGCTCCGTAAGCCCCGCCCCCCTCCCGTCCTGCGGCTCATGAGCCCGCCGCGTCTTCCCTCTTCCTCGATCTGCGTTCTCTTTTTCTTTGGAGGCCAAAGTGCTTTTGTCTTTGTGACGCAGCCGTGGACAGGACATCGCTGCGCTTGTCTCTTCGGGGCCGTGCATTACGCAAACGCTCGTGTTCCTCAGCACATTTTTAACTACATTATTTTATAAGCGTGCAGGATAAAAAAAAATGTAAAAACTGTGTGAAAGATCATTTGAGTTCTTGCCCAAACTTGAGTTGAAACATTTTAGATTGTGAAATATGTTTTCAGCTTGTTCTGAACCTGAATCTTTTCCGTGTTTTTGTGTGTTTTTGTCGTACGCTGCCGTCTCGAGCAGGAACTCTTCCTGAAGAAACACTTCACATCTAAATGGGATTATCCCGGAGAAATGGAGGTTGAACACACTGAACCAGGTTCCCTCAACTCCGTGTTCACTCTTCAGGCCGTCCAGTCTTCCTCTGGTTCCCACTCATTCATTAACCTTTCTTTTTCATTAAGCCCCGTGCCAACTCGTGAAACCCGCCTGTCAGTGGCGGCCATGATTGACTTTCTCTCCAGCCACAGTGTTAACCCCTTCCTTCCCATTGAATCCAGCACATTTATTAACCCCTCATTAAGCTGCCGCTGGCTCGAAAAGTACATTGCGAGTCGTTGCTTTTTTTTCATTTGATTCTCCCTCCATCTCTCGCTTTTCAGCGGGGGGATGTCGCAATATCAAAAATACAACACTCGATCCCAAAACCAGCGAGATCCCACGGATCCCAATTCGATTACATGGTAAAAAAAACTAAAACAATAAATGCAATAAATAAAAAAAATGTCCTTCTAACAACTGAATGTATTTGTCTATCGCCCAAAAACTACATTTTACAAGATGTACGTGTGAACACACCATGGTAACGTTACAATGAACCTTTACCTAATGCTCATTTTTCACTGAACGCAGCTCAAAGTAACTCAGCGGCACCTCGGCTAACGTGAACTAGCTTCCCTTCTGACCGCTTTGACACAATTTGTACCAATATTGGTACAAACCATTGCGCCGTGGCGTTGCGGTGCAACAGTGACGCTGGTAGCTAAAAGGAGCGTCACTTGATACGTTTCTCAACACATATCAGTGGACTGGTATGTAAATGTGATGCATAAAGCAGCAGCTAATTGCATGAACACCCCCCTCCTGTTCTTTTGTCTTTGTTCTAGTAGTTTTGCTATGAGATGTTCTTCTTTATCAGGACTCGTACAGACACATACAACCACACCTCTGTCAAACATTCGCCCTTCGGTTTGTGCTTTCTGCCCACGGAGGGCAGAAAGCACAAAGTACAGGCCTACGGGCTTCATTCAAGAGCCGCGCAGGCAGGGCCGCAGATCATTGCCGCTTTAATTAATAACTTATGGCTACGGCTTAAGCTCAGTTACTTGGCTAATTTGAATGGAAACGTATAAAGATTTTTTTTTTTTTTTTGAAAAAGGATATAGAGACAGGAGGCAGACGTGGAGGGTGGGGGTTGTGAGTTAGGGATTGCGGCGACGCATTTGCATAAAGGGCAGGGCGGCATGCCCAATGGTGGAAAAGGTTGGCATCACGCCTTTCAGACTGGCAGAGAGGGAAGACTGGAGCGAGAGAGACAGAGAGAGGGGGGGTGTAGTCAATAGTGCATCCCTTGTTCAGAAAGAGGAGGTCCCTCGCTGTTGGCAGGAGCGCGGGCTAAATCTCTAGTTTGATTGTGTGCTAGATTGCCCCTTTTATTTGTCTGATTGCAAAGCGTTCAACACCGCATTAGTACTGGGCTTTACTTTCCTGGAGCCTCTATGCAGGACTTTTAGAGGGTTTTTTTTCTGTCTTGGCCCCGGTCTGTGATTGTGGCTCGACACATACGCTTTACAGAGTTCATATCGCGCGGAACCGGCGGGTCGGGCCGCTCGGGGGAACTTTTCCACCCGTTTTTATCAAGCCTGCGTCGGCCTCCTGGAGGCCTTCAAGCATCCAGCTCAGGTTAGCGGCCGTGTCCATCCAGCCCCACGATGTGTTCCCCGCGTGGTTTAAATTCGTACGGGGGAACGCGGACCAAACAAAGGCCTGCAGACTTCGCCCGCTGGCAGCCACGACCATGCGGGCCGTGGCCGGTGATGTGGTGGTCCTGGGTGGGAGCGTTATTGAGTGCGGGCCCGTTATTTCTGGCCCGGGGTCCATAAGCGCAGTACACGGACACATATATGGTCATAAAGGACCGCTAAGAGATTGATGCCTTTAAACGCACCACGACCCCGCACCTCCATGCCCCTCGTCCTTTAAAATGTATTTTTTTTTTTTATATTACACTGAAATAATAGATATTTTGGGCCCTAATTTTGCCTGATAATTACAAAACAAAATACAGGTATTTCATTAATGATGATATTAAATGGAAAAGGATATTATATATTTGATAACTCAAATTATCAGTGTATTGTTTTGCCTCTCAGTGATGCTCAAGCTCACGACGAGCAGCCAAACATCTTCTAATGGCGAGAGCAATATTTTTAAAGATATCAACATTTTTGGGGAGCTTTATC
This sequence comes from Clinocottus analis, assembly GCF_023055335.1. Taxonomy (NCBI): domain Eukaryota; kingdom Metazoa; phylum Chordata; class Actinopteri; order Perciformes; family Cottidae; genus Clinocottus; species Clinocottus analis. The sequence goes on from NW_027175887.1 coordinate 1,774,375, forward strand.
CAAAAATGACTCGGGCAATGCCGGCATTCAAAAATGTAATGAATTGAGATGAAGAATGATTTAGCAGCACTTTTAAAGTATTAGACTCAGAAAGGAAACAGCCCCTCGTGACTCATATGTTGCTGATATTATTAGATTGATACTGGTGCACTAACCAATCAGTCAGCAGCATTTTAACATTGCAGCTGCTCAAAAAGAGGAAAGGGTCACCGGGTAGATCTGTGAGGTCGACCTAAGAAGAAACATTATTCCTGATATAAAAAAAATAATTATACTATTTGCTATTTTGTGAAATATTCTATGCTCAGACATCTGAAACAACAACTGCAAGCAACCTCATATTCTTTTACAATGTGTTATTTATTCATTGTATTTTATGCTCAACTGTCACCTCCAAAACAAACATGGCAGCCAGACAAATGTTGAGAAAAAATATGACTATTTCCCTCTGAAGTGTAATTATGTAGAAGTATAAAATAACAAAGAATAACAACACACAAACAGCGTAGAAGTCCCTCCAAATGAAAGGGCCAGTGTTCAGGACTAAGGGGATGTCCTGGCAGTAATCGAATATCATATTAATAAGAATTAGGGATGTCACAAGACCAGAAATGTTGAAGTGATACCAATACCAGTGCAATTCAATACCGAATTGGATATCAGGGTAAAAAAATACCCAACAAATATACACTTCAAGTATTGTGTTAGGAAGTTAAACAAGACATAGCTCGCTCTCTAATATCTCTCTCCTTCAACCGACTGCATTTATCCAAGTTTCTCACCGAAAACTCATTTTTACAAGCTTACATTTGAACCATGTGATGACATTATGATTTGCCGTCGCCTTTTGCAAATATTTTACTGAATAGAGCTTGAATGCAGCATATTAAGTTTCGTCTGCCCGACTGTACTGTCCACCTGCTGCTGACGGCTAACGGCTAACGCTAACGCTAACGTTAACCAGCTTTCCTCCTGACTATTTCAACAAGTATGTGTCGTTCACGATGTAACGTTATCAAGAAAAACAAGGCGCTCGTTTGCTGCGTCCTTTCAGAATTTAGACGCCACTCGTCTCAAAGTTTTGGATCTCGTGACATCGCTAATGTTTTCTTTAGTGTATAAACCATTTGAAAATAAGAACGTAGTTTTGTTTGAGTCTTTGTTGGCTAAGAGCGAGCTGTCACCGTGTTTCTACGGTGGCCCAGAACGGACAAACCAAACAGCGGCTCTAGAGAGGAACAGTTCGCGTATCATTTTCCTGTCGGCCCCGCGTGGTTTTCCCACCTGCTTTGCAATGAGGAGTTTCGGTTGGTTGCAATCTGCAGCCTCGCCACTAGATGTCACTAAGTGCTACACGCTGGCCCTTTAAGCACAGTACTCGTCTTCAGTAAGTTTACTTACAAATGAATCAAATAAGTATTATAAAAACGGTCAGAAAGGCATCACTGAGGGACATATTGCATTTGAATGTATTGTGATAACGCTGTATGAAGACGTACATAAGCTGAGGCTTTAAGGAGTGCTAATACACAGTGCGTGTGCGCTCTTGTAAATAAATGTGAACCCATGACATCATGCACCTGGAGAGCGGAGGGTGGAGACAAGGCAGTATTACTCATTAGCTAAACAAGGCCGTGATAACCGGTATTAATCGTGGTTAAATCAGGAGGCTGTTCTGAACCTCCTGAGGTGGACGTACGAAACGGAGCGGCGATCGCCGGGCGCTTTGCTCGAGTACCCCGGCTCGTTTTGGGGTTTCGAAAAACGCGGCCGTGTTGTTTCAGCACACTTTCTTCCTTCCCCGCGGCGTGTGCAGGGCTGACTTTGGCGTCGCACACTCGTCTCTTTGAGAAAAAAAGGGGGAGTAAAGCCCTACAGCTTTGTTAAGCGGCAAGTTAACACATGAACCCTGAAGATCCCTTTCATTTCACGGCGGCTTGAAATACTAATTCCAAAACGCGGAGAAAAAAAAAAAAGAAGAAGGATCTTTTCACTGGAGGGGTTATGGTGTAACATCCCTTCGCTTTGAGCCTATTGATGAATCAACGGCGTGCTCGTAATCCTCTGTGAGTTGTGTCAACCACGCACCAGACCGCCTCGATCAAAGATAATGTGGGAAACGGTGAAGACCACCAGGCACACTGGCTGCTTTATGCGCCGTAATAATGATACCAGATCTCACTTTCTGGTACGATGAAGCGCTTCTGACACGTTCATCAAAAATGAATCACCTCCCGTCAAACCGAAATAGGAATGCGAGGATCAAAGAGAATGAATTTGCTAAATGCGTTTCTTTGTTGCGGGCCAGGCGCATAGTGTTTACCGATTACAGAGCTGGTTTTTACCAGGCTAGAAAATTAACACCTTCCACCAGCCAAATGCTGCTAAAAGCTGGCTGTGGTCTGGAAGTTTCCCTCCTCTACCAGACACTTTGGCAGGCTTATTATTTTTGGATCTTGGTTGATGAAATTGTTTTTGCGATTGCACTTTTTTTTTTCCCCCTCTCCCCCGTCGTATTAGTTTACATTATTATATTTAAAGATCCCCGTATTGTAACAAGTTTTAATGTATGTTTTATTATTATTATAAAGCAGATCTAAGTGCGACATAAATATTGTGAAAGTACCGAAATGCTCAATCCATGGCGACATGGCACAGCCTGTATTCAGAAACTAACTTTTAAAAGAACCGTCTGGATTTGTGTACCGTTGTGACGCTATGAAGGGATTTGGCCCTGAAACCGCTGTGAAAGCACCTCCACTGTTAAAGTCATGTCACAACGGTACAATATCAAAGACAACGCAATAGTTTTAAAGCAAACAAATGTGTTTTTTCACAGTTACAGTGTGTGAGAGTGACATCAGCTAAACATAGTGGTCGTTTGACGACGACAAAAGAAAATGGCGATTCTTGTTAATTGTTAAGCTGGCGTGAAGTAGCTTAAAGCCAAGGTCCCGTTAACCCTGTGCTGCGCTAGCGGCCCGCTCTTTGGCTTATTTTCTGGACCCAATGTAGCATTAAAGCTTGTAAGTGAGCTAATTAATAAGCTCTCCGCAAGTTAGCTAGCTAACTAGTTTGTTAGCCTCGATGTGCTTTCCTACAAACAACTACTAGTGTTAGTGTAAATAATAATGTTGTAGTCTGTCTCAGGCTCCACTCGTGACGCCACAACGCCACGTTACTGCAGAACCTGACCTCAGCGCCCCGAGTCAGCCTTATACGTAAGCTAGCTCGCCACAGCGGTCGCAGTGGCAACAGCACACAAGGAAAATGGCCGCCGCTCCGACCATCCCGCTCCGTTAATTTAAATGGGAATGTCTTTTCTGCTCCTATTTAATTTCTACGGCTAAACCGGAGCGCTTCAGACATTCAGGCAGACAGTATGACAGAAAAAAAAGTATGAACCAGGAAATGACCGCGGTGCGACTCCTTTAAAATTCGAAGGAAAGACACCGAAAAAAAAAAAGAGAAAAGGACACGACATGATGGTCCAGTCAGTAGTATCGTTACTCAGCCCGCACTGGCAGCAGCGTGAGCAGCACTCGTCTGTTTGGCTGGCACAGTGAGAAAAACACTCCAGTCATGGCCGCCGACTGTGGTGCTGAGTCGGCCTGCCCGGGCACGGCCCAGTCACTCACGTGCACACACGCGTTAGGGCGGGTTCCTTCATCCAGCAGCACATTCCTTCTCGCCGCCGTCACCAGCGCGTGCGTGCACCTGTGTGTTTGTGTGTGTGTGTGTGTGTGTGTGTGTGTGCGCACGCACAGGTAACGCTTGTGTCGTCACGTGAAGTTTGGGCAGAATAGACGGCGGTCTATTGCTCTGGCCCCACCCACAGCACCACGGCGTTCATCAATACTGACATCTGCACGTCTCAACACGCGTTCTCATACAGGAACGCACGTTGTTTTATTAAACCTCTATCACGTCGGGAAAATATGTAATCAAAAGTACGTGAGGGATGTGCATCGATGGAACGAGGCCTCAGACAAACGCATCTGATGTTGGCGGTCGTCGTAGCGGTGGGGCGAGAATAACTCGGACCACCAGAGTCCAGAGGACAGAAGAGCCCAGTCGGGTTTTGCTGTGCAGCCAGGCAGCGTCTCTTTTGTGGGCCAGGAATGTGCCGTGCGTGCCTCTTCCTCAGCCGGTCCCACACACACACACACACACACACACACACACACACACACACACACACACAAGGCCCACCCTGGGCACGTTAGCACGCGGCCACCGCAAATTGCTTGCAGATTTTTCACACATAGTAACGTGCTGGTTCGTAAACTCGGGAGAGCATCCCTCCACTCCAGCGAGTCTTTGGTACTTTTTTCCATCTCCGCCGTCTTTAAATGATTAACAGGAATGATTACTGTACAACAATGGAGGGTCATGCGGCAGGCACGTTCTGATTACAGTATGAAACCACGGCGAGCTAAGAGGACACGCTTCCTATGGCGTCAGGGAGCAACTTTCTTTTTTTGGGGCGAGAACGGGGGGGGTTGAAACTTCTTGTGATCCATAAATCCCCAAAATGTCTTTTTCATATGGTAGAAACGTGAGTTTAAAATTCATGTGACACCAGTTTTGAATCAAATATCCACACCTGGTATGAATCCAGGAGAGGACTCGTCGGCGAATGATTGAATCTCCCCGCGTCTCCTCCTCCGCCGCCGCCCTCATGCTCGCTGGCTCCGAGCCGTGGGGGTTAGAGGGGGAGCCGGCGTCGGGCTCCGCCCAGGGGTCAGGGGCGCTCAGGCCGGGTGAGGGATGGAGGAGGGGGGCCGGGAGAGGACGGAGCCGGGGCCCCCAGCAGCACAGAGCCTCGCTAATGAAGGGGCCGGCCGGCCGGGGGGCCCTCAGGGTCACGCAGACCCGCTTTAATTGGTCTGACGAGAGGCAGTGTGTGTCGGCCTGGGCGAGGTCCGGGGGGCCGCGGGGCCGGAGCGGGGCCGAGAGGGGACGCCCGCCGGGCATCGTGGGTCAGAAAAAAAGAGAAAGAGACTTTTTCATCATGAGTTTGTTTGACTTTTATGAAGTTCAAGATATTTGCGAGCGATGGAGAAAACTCCTAATCTGGGCATTCGAAAGGGTGGAAATCATTGAGATGAAACATTTTAATATTGGTTTGGAAAACAAAAAACATAGAAGCCAAGGATTTATCAAAACAAAAAAAAACAACAACAAAAATAATGCATTTCAGCGTGCCAGAGTTTTGATTATTTGGCTTTAGGATTTGGACTTTAGCGCAAAGCTCACTTTCACCTCCATTGTTTCTCATAAAAGCCAGACGAGGTAGCCCGAATATAATAATACAAAAAAACACACATCCTTCTAATTGCGCTGTAATTCTAATTGCAGGCATTTTATTTGCCTTTCGTTTTTGAGATGGACTTTGTCGGCTGGCAGGACGGCCCCCTGCTAAAGCAGGATTATTACAGGTCTGAATGTTTATTCATTTATTTGCAACATGTAAGCGCGTGAGAGAAGAGAATAGAACAGCGTGTATTTTCTGATAATTGGCGTTGGCGTTAGTGTTCCACATAGCAGAGAAAACAGATTTTTTTAAAATTACGATCAACATTTTTGGACCTTATTTAAATGTATAATTGTTTATAGATCTATTCTAGATTTTTTTGAAACAACAATTAAAGTGGAATGAATTTAATTAATAGCAAAAAACTAAATACTATCAATTTAAGGATATTCATGAAAAATTAGAAAAACTAAAGATGTGTTTTAAAGGATGAAGCTCCTCTGTGGAGGGTTTCAGGCTCACTAATGAATCAAACTAAAGAGCCTTTTCTCTCCCCGCTGAAAGAGTTAATCTGAAGTTGGCAGCCAACTCCGCCGTCTCGGTCAGACGTGCGGAGAATTAAAAAAAAAAGAAAACAGGACTTCAAAATAATTTCTTTTGTCTGGTCATAGCCTGTTTGAATTCAGATGGGTCTTTTATGCACGTTTTTTTTTTTTTTTTTTAAATTGAAATAGATTCTTTTGCAACGGATGGGCAGCTAAGGTATCAATAATTATTAAAATATCATTTTAACATTTACGTTTTATTTACTTGCAGATGTACAGACTGATTTTTTGTTTTCGTTTGAGAATATGATACAAATAAGTCCAGGCTCCCGCAGTCATGATTTTTCATGAATGCGTCGCAGCAGCGATGCGGGGCATTCAGGGCCTCAAAGGGAAGCTCGTTCATTTGACTCCGCGCAACGTTTCCAGCACATATTCCCACGTATTTCGCGGCTCCTCTCCCTGATCTCATTGACGTCGGGTTTAAGTAACGCTTGAGGACAATCGTGTCGCTGGTGGGAACGCCAGCTTGTCTTTTATTTGTTTTTCATTTCCATGTTATATTCCTGGCAGACTCCGTCAATAATGTCTTCGCCCTTTTTTTTTTTTTTTAGTATATCTCAAGTGCCCTCTGAGAAGGGAGTTGCAAAGGGTTGATGGGGGGAGGAAAAAGTGACGGTGCATTTATAATTGTTTTGGATGAGTTTTTCCGTTGTATTAATAACGGAGTCTGGATGCTATTTGAGGTAATTAGCCAGAAAAAAATAGTTGGTGGAAAAATAATCGACAAACTTAACGCAGGGACGTTCGTCTGTTTCTTTTGTTTTTGTTTTACATTTTCCAGGCCTGAAACGTGACCAATAATGCATCACATGCAGAGTGGCTGCAGTTTTCATTTCATGGGACTTTTAAGGTGAAGAGACAAGAGCCACCGGAAGCTCGCGCTCGTCAGATATTTGCGCCGCTGTAAAAAAAAAAAAAAGAAGAAGAAGAAGAAGAAAACACCGCCCGCTCCGGCTGCTAATTGATAATAAACCCGTATTAAAAGCTAAAGGCCCCGCGCGTTTGGGCTTAATTTAATTTCCAGGTAAGAAGATTAACCGACAGACACCTTCCGTGATGGGTTTATGTCGGCTCCCTCCCTAACATCAAAGAAGCGCGCGCGTCACCCCGGCAACCCGCACCGTGACGCGGGCCCGGTGCGCGCGGCAGATAGCGCAGACACGCTAATCTACAGTTGAGCTAACCGTTTTAAAACGCAGTTAAAACGCAGTTAAAACGCAGTTATTCCTGGATTTCTTCCCTTTTTTCCTCTCCCTTTCAGCCCATGGAAGGCAAATAACATAGCTGAAGAAAATGACTTAACCCCTTTGTAGTCAAATTCCGGTGACATGTGAATGCTGGTTCATTTGCATTTTGGCAGGGTCAGGCAGGCAGGCGCCATTTATTTCATTTTTACTGAAAAGCATGAATCACATTCAAGTGTCAGTTAAGTTGTAGGGTATTTTTTTTGCGTCGCAGGTGGTAATGGGAAATATATTTAACTCTGAGGCCATATTTCTCACTCTCACTCACACACACACTCACACACACACACACACACACACTCCACTCACTCTCCTTTTTGTTGCTTTAATCTAACCGTGCGCGTTGCGTGCCGTCCTTCACTGTGGTAACGGATGACGGGGGTCGTCTGTGTTTCATCAGGCAGACGGCTGGAAGATGAAGCCGCCGTCGGCGAGAGTGGAGGCCGCGGCGTTTGTCGGCGACAGAGAACGGGGTGCCGGCGTCGAGCGCCTCTCTGCTTTTTGTTTTCGCCTCCCCTCACGCAAAGTCGCCTCGGTTCCACGGGAACGCCAATAACCACCGGCCGCCGCTTTGACAGAGATCTGCACGCCGTCTCCTTGAAGAGCTGGCAGAGTCTCTGGGCTCGGTGGTGGGGGGGGGGAGAGAGATTTGTGAGTTAAAACGTTGCGAAAACACGGCTTGAATATTCATTCAGAACGTCCTCGTGATCTGTCGACCGCCGTCTCGATTAACCGTTGAAAGTGCCGGACGGCTGTGCCGTTCTGATTTGATTTTCCAGAGCCCAACGAACGCCCTTTGAATCGCCCGAAAGATCCCCGGTCGCACGGTCGCGGCGTCAAAGCAATAACCCCCGACTGGTTGCAGGTGGAGCGTGCGAGCTGACGTTTCTGAATGCGGCGGCTTCTTTTAATCGCAAGCCTCCTTCCCCAGACTGTGATTCAGCAGCCCGAGTTATTTAATGTATGTTTTTACCGGCGCGGGCCCCGCCCCCACATGACATGACATGGTGCCCAGAAGCCCTCGTGTGAGCAAATGTGTTCTTATTTATTTGTATTCCCGCTGACCAAACCCTCTCGCCGGCTCTAAACGCTCCCGTCATTGATGTTTGTGTCGTTGTGCACAGTCGGAGGAGTGCGGTCTGCCTCCACCCCTCACCCCCCTCCTCTCTTTTGTTTGCTGTGGTAAAAAAAAACCAAAAAAAAAACCCGTGAGCAGCTGCCGGCGGTGGGGTCTGGAGGGATTCTTGAAGCTGTGTGTCCTCTCTTTGCCATCCTCTGCCAAGGTGGCATTATGCAAGCGGGGAGAGAGGGGCAGAGGGAGGGACGGAGAGGCGGAGGAGAGGAGGGAGGGAGGGAGGCGATGGTGACGGTGATGGCGGCCATGGTAAAGATGGAGGCCGGCTGCGGGGGGATCGGTGCAGGAAGACGACTTGCTCCCTTGAACTTTGCCTCCGTGTCAGAGTGGAACTTGTCGATTTGGCAAATTGCACGGCGTCGGGACGAGGCTGCTCCTACCCTCCCACCTGCTCTCCCCCTCTCTCTCTCTCTCTCTCTCTCTCTCTCTCTCTCATTGCCGCTACACCCCCTCCCTCCCTCCTTTCTCTTTTTCCCTCCCTTTCAGCTCTTGAAGCTAACGCATTGGCTGGGCTACAGGCGTCTGGTTGCCAAATAGGTGGGCCCTACTCGCGCTTGGCAAAGGCTCAAGCAATGGTCGGGGAAAAGAACGCGGAGAGGACGAGAGACGGCGAGCGAGACACGGCGAGAGAGAGGGAGAGAGAGGGAGAGAGAGAGAGAGTTGGAGAGAAAAGGGGAAAAAAAGAAGCGGCACTCGGCTCTGCCAGCGGTCGCATGCGCTCGTCCAACATTGATTCGGCTTTCGATTTTTTTTCTGTTTTTTTTTTCCCTTCTTGTCCTCCCTATTCTGTGCTCTGCTCTCGCGGCCCCCCCTCCCCACCCCATCTGCGCGCTTGGTGCGTGCGTGTGTGTGTGTGTGTGTGTGTGTGCGTGCGTGTGTGTGTGAGAGAGTGTGTGTGAGTGTGTGCGCGTGAGTCTTGCGCCGCCGCGGCCCAGGGATCAGAACAGACACCACCACACTTTGCCAAGGATTTTTTTTTTTTTTTGGTTCAAGGTTTTTTTTTTGGAAAGCACAAAGGACTGTTTTATTTTAAGTGCATCCATCCCGTTGTTGATTTTTTTTCCCCTCTGCTAATATTATAACATTTCTATTTTTATTAGACAATATTTGTTGTTACAAGTTTTTTTTCTTTTTCGCCGCTCAAGGTTCTTCCTTAAAATCTTTTTCTTTTAAACTTTGGCCCACTGTTTCCAGCGAGCAGCCTATTCTGCTCATTAT
>NW_027175887.1:1788836-1842761 GCF_023055335.1 Clinocottus analis
GTGTGAGGATTCATTCCAGTTGTGTCCAAATGAATCGAGCAAAAGAGCCGCGAGTCGCTACGCTGACCTTTTATTTATTTAGATGTTTTTATTTTTTGAATCGGTCTCCCTCGACCTTCCTCCCTGTCGGGTGGGCCGCTGAGCAGCTCTTGGTGGCGAGCCAACCGGCTCCGTACTCCCTGTAATTATCCAGTTTAGTGAATAATACTGGGGAGGGATACACAAAAGAGTATATGATTGAATTAAAGTCTAATTTGAAACAACGGTCAGGTCTCCGCTATTAGAGAAAGGCCTCGTACCAGAAAGCACTGCATTGTGGGAGACACGGATTAGCTTTATTTCCCAATTTCACTGTACAGTGATTTTTAATTATTTTGTGTAATTAAGGTTAATAAATAAACGCGACGGTGTCTCTTTAGCAATTTAGCAGCTCAGCTCAGTTCACCTTTTTTTTTTTAATATTTGGTAGCTGACATGTAACAAAGAGAAATGTATTTAATTCTCATTTGCTTAATTATACGCATTAAAACATGAATGGATGCAGGAAACACGTGCAGTAAAATAGAAATGAATTTATTTGACTGTGTTCCTGAATGGATTTTCTCCCAGGAAAAAAAAAAAAAAAACGGGGACAAAACAGAAGCACGTTCTGGTTTCTTTGTGTTATTTCTTTCTTTTGGAGGGGGGGGGGTTCGGTTTCAGCGTGCAAATTAGCATGAGCGCTGCTCGTCTCTCTGTACAGGCGCCAGGCCTGAAGCCCGGCCCGTTCTCCTCCACCCTAAAATCATCCGCATCTCAGGCCAGAGGAGCGCTGAGGACAGCGGAGGACGGCGAGCGCGTCTCTTCCCCCCGGCGGCCCGACTCCGACGGGCCCGACCTCGATCTCGCGCCTCGGCCCGGCGGAGCAGAGCGAGGGAGGCCGCCCTGTAATTGGGACGCTCTTTCCATACGGGGGAGAGAAAGGAAACCGGGCCGGAAAACAACCGCCGATCCTCCTCCTCCTCCTCTTCCTCCTCCTCCTCCTTGTGGCTTTTTTTAAATTTAAAAACCGTCTCAAATTTAAAAAGAAAAACATTTCTACACGCACAAAAAAGAAAAATCCTCTTACACGAAGACTAAAACCCTTGAAATGAACTCTAATAATGCTCACTCCTTCCTGGAGCTGCGTCGGCCTCATTGTCTCGCGTATCGGTAATAAATGTCAGTCAGTGCTGCTGGAACGATACCGGCCGCTGATATAAAGTGGAAAAGAAAGGCGCCGAATAGAGATGATGCAAAATGCCACGGAGGAAACAAAGGGAGAGGGAGGGCAGATATTCAGGCTGGTTGGCAGCGCTTGGCACCCGGAGCCTCGGCTCCGTTTAGGAGGTGCCAGCTTTTTTCAAACCGACACAGTCCCTGCCAACTTCCCTCCTTCTGATCCCTTTCTTTCTCTCTCATTTTAACAATATATATATATATATATATATATATATATATATATATATATGTGTATATCCCTGCTTTGCGGAGCACTTCTTCCCCTCTGCTCGTCCCTTTACATTCACTCCTGTGGATTTATTTTTCTTCGCCAGAAAAAGGGCTTCAGACCGCTTTGAGTTCTACGGAGACGCGTTGGAATAAAAACGGCTATCGTGTTACCGGGCCAGTGTTCTTCTTTCTTTTTTCCTTCTTTTTCTTTCCCTTCTTTCAAAAATATTTTCCACCGTTTTTCCTTTTTTTTTCCTTCTTTTTTTTTTTTTTTCGGGAAACGGAGCGAATCCTGTTACTCGGTGCGATGGTGCTGCTGTGGATTCAGGTCCAAAACAAAATGGAGGACGAAGCGCTGCTCCTCTCCAATCAGGAGGAGAGAACGATTCCACATGTGGACGTGCCCCCCCCCACACCTACCCCTCTCTCTCCTACGCCACCAAAAAACACAAAAAGCCGCTGAATTAATGTCTTTCTATGTGACTCTAATTTCTGCCTTTTCTGTTGTTTTTTTTGCTTTGGTTCCACGTCGTGTTCGTGGCTTTTCTTTTTCTTTCCGTGCAGAGCGGGAATAAAGGTAGTCTGATGTCTTTAACATGTACTTGACGAGCCCGCGGGCCCGTGAGTGATGGGAGGAAGCGTTAAACGCGGGGGCTTGGATGGAATTACTCAATAATGATCAGAAAATTAGAGCCATTATTGCGGCAGAGCAAACAGGCCTCTCTCAGTGTGAAAGGCCGGCATTCAGGACCAGGAGCAGGACTCCTTTCTTCCCTTCTGCATGGATCCACCCATGACCTCGAGAGCCCCCGCTTTTGTTCCCCTTGAAATAAATAACAGGAGTGAATGGATGAGGGTCGGGGGGGTCCTGCTTTTCTTATATCTTCATCTTTGGCCTATTTCTTGAACTGCAAATGCTAGATTGAGCTTCCTGTCGCAGTGTCGAGCTTGTCCGTGTGTTTAAATGCATCAGAAAGTTCAGGAAGTGTCTTCTCCTCCGTCGTCCTCTCTTTGAATTGACGAGGAGGGAATGAAGACGACCGCGGCGATGTTTCCTGTCAAAAAAAAAGTCCAGAAATATTTTTCGCCTCCTCACCGACGCTCTAAACTCACCCATCTTCACTCGGGTCTCTTCACGCGTCCTCTGAGGACGCGCTTGTGGGCGGGGCTCTACGTTCCAGCTCTTCCAAAAACAATCAAACGCCATCACCTGCTCTCCGTCTGCTCCGCTTCTCATCTGGACTCGCGGCTCCATTTCGCGGGCGTTCACTTTTTTTTCTTCTTTTCGACGGCAACGTTCTCATTATACCCGTCAACTGTCGGGCGCTCAACTCTCCCGTCTATAATTTCCCACTCATTTGAATTCTTATTGGCAGCTTCGCCGCATAAATTTAACAAAAGATAGAATACCAACCCAGTTTTTATTTTCTCTCTCTCTCTCTCCCTGGTGAGCCGTAGAAATATGGAAGAGATTACGAGCAGAGAAGTTTGTCAAATTGCACTTGTTTGTTTGGGATTTATCTATCAGAATAACACATGTCAAATATTATGGTTCTCTACATTTTATATGGTTATGCCGCAGGGCGGCGGGGGGGATGATGTGGACTTAAACCTCACAGACGACAGACGCCGTCTCGCTCCAGCTTGTGATCGGGGTAGAGTCGTGTTCGCCACGGTCACGTAGCGTTGTTTTTTTTTTTTGGTGCACCTTTCCTGGGCGACATCCAAGCGGTGTCAGCGGGCGGGCCGGGCGGCGCCGCCGGGCCCTCCCGTGTGGCTGCGACCCGGAGCAGCGAGCTCTGCCAGAGCGGTCCGCCCGACCCGCTGCAGGTCATCGCGGGGCGTCACGGGCCGCTGCCGCGCGCTAACTGGAAGTCACTGTGAGCGCGAGTTCACCTTCAAAGGAGGCGTCTGGGGTCCTTTGGGGGAACAGGGAAGGATATTAGATTTTCCTTGCGTATTGATGTTCTCTTTCTGGATATATAAAACACTTGTGTTGGACGTTGACCAACTGAGACGTATGAAAAAATTCCAAATGTAGTTTTCGAGCCGATATTAGGTATTCACACGTTCTGCTGGGTTTAGTTGCGTCCAGGAGGATTAGTTTCATCCTCTGAAGGAAGAAGCAGCTCGGACACAAGTCAAGCAGAGCAGCCTGTGAGAGGAAACCCAGACGTCTCTCAACCCTCAGCGTCCCCCGCCGTGGACAAGAGATATATTGTTCCTTTTGCCTCTTCGGTGTAGCAACCTCTCAGGCTGTGTGTCCGGCCTCCGCCTGCAAGACCTTTTTGTTGAAAAAGGTTTCACTTTTGCAAATCTGAAGAACTTTCAGACCAAATCCTCACGTCAGAGCGTTTCACATTCACGTGACGTTCATCCGTCAGTCCTCTCGTCTCCAGGACCCCGAACGCAACACCAGGGGAACGTAAAAAACAAAACTAAAGTGTTGAGTGACGGCCGTTTTGCCTCCACAGCAAGTAGAACAACTCTCCGCGTGCGCATGCTAACACAACCGTTGCACGCGAGCGAAGCGGTTGTTGTTGTCGTCCACAAACATGAGCCTGCATCCCGTCCCCGTTTCATTATTTATTTATTTATTTCTGCTCTTCCCCTCTGCAATGATCAGGCCCGCGTCCCCCGGTGGCTTCTCTTCAAGTCCACATGCAGGAGCGCGGCGTGTGAAGTGTGCTTTTTTTTTCGGTGTTTTATTCGCCTCATGTGCGACAACAAACGCGGTCTGCAGCCGAGCGCACGGGCCGTCCTCTCCGGACTCGCCCGGGCACCTGAGCCCCTCCACCCCCTTCCTCCCCCATCACACCTGATGCCTGCATGTACGCGAGGAGAGAGACGCGAACACTTTTGGAAGTGAATGTCCCCCCCCCAAAAAAAACCCAAGCGCGTGCACCGGTGCGACGCAGCTGTCCTGCTGCCGGCCCTCGGAGAGAGAAGGTAAACCAGAACCCGACGGGGTTCCCCTCGCTGGTCCTGCACCGGGTGCAGGCTGTCGCCGCGAGAAGAGAGAGTTAGCGCACCGGCTGGTATTCATCCTGCTCAGAAATCACCTGCGACGGATTTGCATACAGGAAGTGGTCGTCTGCGTCTTGGAATGGGACGTATCGTCCAGCGTTCCCACTCGCTCTGGCCTCGGCAGCGCCGGTGGAGATCATCTCCTCCGTCATCCGGCCTTTGTGCGGTAACGTCTGATCGGTGTATTATTAGACGCGGGACCACCCGGCTCCTGCGGCCGACTTGAGTTTCCATTCTTCTGCCCGCTCGGCCTTAATGCTGAGGCTCTCCTCCAGCAACCCTAATGCACAGGGAGAGGAGGGAGGGGGGAGAAAGAGAGAGGGAGGGGGGGAGAGAGAGAGAGAGGGAGGGGGAGAGAGAGAGAGAGAGTGCTCTGCTCCAGTGGAATGGTGATAGAGAAGGTAATGCGAGCCCCTGTGTTTATTTTAAGAGCTGATGATCTAGAGATGGCCATTAAAAGCAGAGGGCAAACAATTTAAGAGCAGTAAATCTGAACGGAGGAGTGCGGCGTGGGCGGATGCGGAGGGAAAGAGGGGAGGAGAGGAGGAGGAGGGAGGATAAGGGGGCTACTCTTTCTGTCCAGCTCCTCGTCTATTAAGAAAAGAAATAGTTGAGATGACAGTGAATTAGAGCAATCTGGCCTTCATTCTGCGGTTAGATTTGTATCTGCGGTTTTGGCCCTGAGAGCATCTATGATCCCCTTTTTCTTTCTTTCTTTCTTTCTTTTTTTTCTCCTTCCTTTTTATTGGTTCTGTGCTTTTCATCCGAGTTCACTTTCTCCTCGGGCCCGGCTGTAAAAACGAGCCCGAACTAAATACCATGCACAGCACCGGGCATCAGCAACGGTCCCATTATCCTCCTCCGTCCAAGAGGGGGTTTCCTCCACCCGGCCAAACACAACGGGATCGCTCCGAGGCCACGGCCGCTGTTTCTCATACTATTCAGGTTTCCCCCTCTCTGATGGACTGAAAGACTGAAAGATTTAGCTTTCCTTTGGGGGCGTGGATTCAAACTACACCCAGCAGCTACATGGGGGAATCCTTATGGCGACGGTCACGCTCATCGCAGTACTCGAAAGTACTCGAAAGTACTCTCAAGAGGCCGAAAACGTGATCACGTTTAGACACAAACCCTTCAAGAGCAGAGACCAGATACTTGTTCCCCAGGTATATATATATATATATATATATATATATATATATATATATATATATATATATATATGTGTATATGTAGAAACTATAATAGATAAGTAGTGAAATAGATAAGATAAGATAGGTAAAATAAGATAATCCTTTATTAGTCCCTCAGTGGGGAAATTACAGGATTACAGCAGCATTGCTCACAGGTAAATACGGATAAACATAAAAAAAATCATTCAAAAAGTAATAAATTAACAGTTATAAATAATATAACAGTAGAACAATATTTAAACAAAATGAAAAATTAACAGTAAGAAGAAAATTAATTCTACAGATGGAATAAAAAATGTGTCTAAACGTACTTAAACATAATAGATATTGCACCAGGAGAATTGTGATCCGTCGTTGGCTGAAAGTAAAGACTAAACGGTTAAAGTAACAATGTAGGAGTAGTAACTCAACAATAAGTTGTCACCACTGCTCTACCTGTTATTCTCTTTCATAGTATTTGTTTTGTCTGTTTGGCTCTGTCGCAACGAAGCCAATCTGTTTTCTTTGGGCGCTCGCGTCGTCCCCCGCTGTGAAGCCGCCGTCTCAGTGAGACACATCTGATACGTTACCCAAAACCCCACTTCCAAAAGGACTGTGGTTCCCCTTCTCCTCTCTCGGCCGTCTCCTTTTCGCTGGGCTCTCAGATGTGTGATGAAGTAATCCCGACATATTTTATACCCTAATGCAAAACAAACAGAGCCAAATTACACACATTCTTCCCCCCGCACTGATTCGTGGAAGTTGTTAACCAAATAAAGCTCCCTTTTCTCTTCCTCCCTCTCTGTGGATCTGTCCTGGCGAGAACTCTTCACTGAAATAGCCTCGAGCACAGAGACGCTTTTGTGGTCAGGCTTCTTTTTTTTTTTTTTTTCCTACAAGGTGTTTGTGAAAAAGAACAGGATTTCTCTCCCGGGCTCGGGTCGCTCCATCGCTCCTCCGCTGCCTGTCTGGCTCGTCTTTGTCTGCTCTGGTGAACAGCCGTGTCCTCCACACACTGTTTATCACACTCCAGGGTGAAACTTTGCTGATTTTACTTTGGAAATGCTCTCGCTTTTTCTTGGAACATATTGAACTGTTCCTTGGCTTCGTTCGCGCCAAGCTCCTGTTTTTCTGTTTTTTCTTCTTCTCTTTCTCTCTTTATGGAGGTGAAGCACCGAGCAGGCGCGCTGGCGGGCACTGGATGCGTCCACGCTGGCGTGTTTGAGCCGCGGCTAAAGCCTGAACATAGTGCTATGAGGATGTGAAGCCCACTCTACAGGGCGCAAGTGGGTATAAACTGCTGCGGCGTGTCAATTTACAGCAGGAAACTTTTAAGCCACACCCCATTTAGTGATGTCACAACTGATGAAACACCCGTTTTTCCTCTCATGGACAAACACCACACTCATATACACTAAATATATGATGTCTTGTTGGTCTGTTCATGTTACGTCTTTGTATTGTCTTTGTTTTGTTTGTGCAAATTTTTGAAGAAAATTAATTATTTGAGACCACAAAACAACAACAACTGATGAAACAACCGTTTAAAGCGTCCTTTATTAAACTACCTCCCTTGTCCACTTATTCACTTGACATTAAACTCTGATCGTGAGCAGAAAATAAAACTAATACTCATCATCATCATTTTATGTCGCCATGATTTCGGACATAAAATTCACGAGCAACAGAAGAAGCACCGGTGTCGTCTTCGCCGTACAGCCTTACTTGGTCTCGAGCGATCACGAGCTAACGGCGGCTAATGTTAGCCAACTTTACATAGACGGGGCTGCGCGGTGCTCATTACTTCAGCCGGTCCGCTGCCGTGAAACCGATCCGCTGCCCCACATTCAGACCCGTGTGCCGTCACGGGTCTGACATCGGAGCCCGGACTGAAACGCCGCCGGTCTCGGACTCGCCGGGCGCGTGAGCCTTCACGAGCGTGATTGAGAGATGTTTTTTTTAGGGACCTTCAGTCGGTGCTCGTAGAGCAGCGACCGTCAATGCCAATGTGGGGTTCAAAGCAAATATATCGGCCTAGCGGGGCTTGGGGGCCTCTAGAGGAGTACTATGAGAAAGATGAAATGATAAAGAAGATGTAAAGCCTTTCTGCGCCACACAATTTTGTTGATTTCCACCTTTAAGGGGTTCTTAAAGTGACAGGCACTAAAACAATGCCGCTCTTCCACAGGTATGTTCAGACAGTGTGGGGGGGAGTAAAAATGTCCTGGTGGACACCCGAGACACAAGTATGTCCCCTTTAAACAAACAATTATATTACAAAACACAATGTAGCTCCAGTGTGAGCTGTGTGTGTCTATGATGGACTGCTCATGGGTCCATGCTGGGAATAATATCACTCTGAGCCATTTTATTCATTTATTTATTTATTTTGAAAGTGTAATGTCTTTTTTAGCTCTGACAGAAGGGCGCACATGCAAAGACACACACACACACACACACACACACACACACACACACACACACACACACACACACACACACTCCCTCACTCCGGCGGACATGTGTTCGGTGCAGTCTGTCATTACAGAAGCCCTGATGTGGTCGCCGGGTGGCACTGAGGCCTCTTATTATTGTCGTTTTTATGACAACTTTCACTCTCGCGCTCCACGCCGCCCTCCCCCTCCCTCTTCTCCCCCTTTTCCCTCCCCCCTCCGCCAGTTCCCTGCCTCTCTCCCTTCCTCTCCCTCTCCCGCCTCGTCCAAACCAACATCCATTCCTCTTCTCGCTGTTGCAACGGGGGACGACTGTTTGTTTTTAGTGTGTAAACCATCCTGACACACATCCCCAGGGCAAAGGGCGGATATATACATATATATATTTATATTTATGTGTGTGTGCTTTTATTTCGGGGGCGGCAGTAGCAGGTTTGGTCTGTTTACAGACAAGCTGTTGTTGACCGAGGCTGACGGTTGTTGTTTTTTGTGTGTGGGGGGTTATTGAATAATACGGTTGGTGAATGAACCCCCCACTTGACCTGTGCCCCCCCGCCCATGTTCATATGTCGAGTAACTTGTTAACTCGACACGCGCTGGAACATTCCTCCCCTCCTCCCTCCTCCTCCCCTCCTCCTCACCTCCTCCCTCCCCTCGTACGCACACCTGTCAGCTCTCTGTTTTGCTTCCAGGATTTATGACATTACAGTTTGTTTATCGCGGGCCGTAATTTACTATTCCACTGACGGAAGTTGAATAACCTCCCTCCTCCCCCCTCCTCCCCCGTCCTCCCCCCTCCGCCCCTCCGGCATACAGTAAGGGGTGATCGGGTTCACGTGGGCGTAACAGAGCCCTCTCTGTTACGAGCAGCGCTCTCTAACGTACACATATGAGAGTGTTTAAAACTTTAACTGTGTGTGCACCGGGGTTCAGGAGACACTGGCTCAACGCGAGGGTGTTCGGGTGATTCGGAGGAAAAGAGACAGAGTTGAAGGAGACACACACAACACACACACACACACACACACACACACACACACACACACCAGGATGATTTGCATTTCTGCAACCTTTAATTAACGAGATGTTTGGGAGTTGAAACCCTGCGGCGGCGGCGGCGGCGGCGGGTAAATGAGTGAAGCGAGTCACCCGGGGACAGCAACAGGTAAATCCTGTTCAGATCAGCCCCAAGGCGCTGCTTGTTCCTTAATTTGACTATAAACACCCCCCTCCCCCCCCCCCCTCTCCCCCCTCCTCTCGCCCTAATCACCCCCGCGCCTCATCCCGGCCTCGCGCATGCACAGCTCCTTTGTTTTCGTTGACTTGCCGCGTTCCCCTCTCTCTCTCTTATCCGCTGGGTGCCGTCGCTCCTCGCCTCGTTCGTGCACGCCGTCTCAAAGCGAGGAGCGGTCGTTGCCCGACATCGGGCCCGGGGGTCGGTCATGTGGGGCGAGGTGACCGCGACACTGTTGTGTCAACACGCGCCGCCTGTGAAGCCTCGTGAACTCCTCTGAACACACACTCGCAGTTGTGTGTTTGTCTTATTATGAATCTGAACAGAATCGTGCACATGCAGAGTGTTTTCATATTTTATATGGTTTCTCTTTCTTATTATAGTGTTTTTATTTACAAAACTGTGGACGACACATTAGTCGAGGCACAAATAGCAGAATAAAAACCTTGAACCTTAATATTTAAATATTGACATTTGTGCAAAAATAAATTTAGAACAGGATTCATAACGATCTTATTAGTTAGTTTTTTTATCCTTATTTTCATCAACATTATATTGTATTTTTCATTAAATAAACACTTCACTAATGCTTCAAAAAAGCATCTTTTTTTGTTTTGTTTCTTCTACTCATGTTTTCCAATTACTTTTATTTGTAATGTTTGCCAATTTAATAATAATAATAATAATAATAATAATAATAATAATAATAGTAGTAGTAGTTATTGACAATTTCTCAACAAAGACTGCACAGACAAATAGATAAATAACACAAAATTAAATGAAAGGGAAACCAGATGATTAACAAACAAATGCGAGGCTTCAGCTCATTTAACCGTTTAATTGCCGGGTTTTCAAAAACAGAAACGGGATAATAATCATAATTTTGCACATTTGCCACCAGATTTTTAAACATTTGTTATGGAATTTGCATAATTGAACTCCACATTTGTGCGTCCTTCAACCCTTTGCTCCCACAGCGAGGACACAAAACACGTTCTGCTCCCAATGTTCGCTCTGCAGATTTAAGATCAACTACGTTACAAAGTTTTAAAGCTTGTTCAGTGGATGAATTTTGCGTAAGTTGGTTTAAAATAATAATATCCATGTTCAATTCTTCTATCGCATGAGAATTGTGTTATTTATTTAATATTTGGTGTGTTTCCCAGGACCTCAACACAGTATAAATGCACAGACAGGTCATACAGCGTCATACAGCGGTTGAGTTTCATATAATATTACAGCAGTTTTAGACCTTTTTAATATATTTGTGGCTTCTAACATAATTTATGATCACATTATCACGCCATGGAATACATTTTAATACAATCTGTCTATTTCAACATAATTTATCATCATTTTGTACTTCACCAAACTCCTTTACTTCATGCTTATAATCTTAGGAGGATGCTAGTGAACGAGGCCCAATGGACACACACACACACACACACACACACACACAGTATAAGCTGTTTCGCGGGTGCTGTTGGAGTGAGATGCGATCAGTTACTGATGCTCTGCGTTTAGCACCTCTAACTTTGTTAGCTCCTGATTTCATTTTCAGTGGCGGCCCCGTGACTCGGCTGCTCGCGTCAGAGCGTGAAGCTCCGGCCCTCACGGGTCACTGCGGGGACTCACCGCAGCCGACTGATTTAATTGTGTTTGTTAAGAATGAGGGGAAATAACAAAACCACTTAATGGCTTTATTTCCAACGCTGACGTTTCTTTTGCAGCACCTCAAACTAACGCAGATGTTCATTGACTGAGGGGGAAGTGCAGATGCTAACGATCTTCACTTCAGAAACCGGACAGGAATCAACAACTCATATTTGAGGGTTAAGTTGATTTTCTGCAGCAGCTGCAGGGCGGACAGTATGTTTCATAAGTCGTGCCCGTAGAAGCCGTCGGGCACCAATAGGATCGCAGCGTTCCTTCCTGATCCATCTGTGCTCCTGGTGTGAGTATAACTTACAGTAGCGTGGAGGGTCTCCTGAGGTCAGGGAGCTGAAAAGCACAAAGACATGTGGAATGCTGCGAGTCGGCCAATACAAACAGGCAGGCCTGGCTCTCCATCCGCGCAGAGCTCGGCAGCCACCCGCTAGCTAGCACCGCCGTCTTCCTGCGAGGCCCGCGAGCAACCAGAGGCTGCAGGAAGGGCTTTTTGGGGTATTTCTAAAACACAACGCGGTTATGCGAATAGCTAACTTTTAAAGAGGTAACATATTTATAGATCAGATCACTGAAATGAGTGGTTTGTAGTGACGATGCAACGCAGAATTATTACCCAACTCTTCAGCTCTGCAGAGGTCTTTAGCGTCTTTCAGCTAACTGTTTTGTTTTTTACAGCCCACAACGACTGTTTGACTCTCATAGCACCTTTCAACCATCGTAGAAAGCAACAAAAAAAAAAAGATATGAAAACTTATCGTACACAAACTTTTCAAGACCAGACATTTAGCGATGTAGCTGCTGGTAGCTTGTAAGTAAATGCAACGCAGCTAAAGAGACACTCACACTTACTTTGTCAAGGTGACCTTGAGACACGACTCCAAATCAATGTTGCTCTTCAGCTGATGGATGAATGAGTTGCTCGAAGGTTTGCCACATCAACTTGGAATGTGACATGTCGATGTTGTTTCTGCCGCCTCAAGCTGGCCAGAAAAGATTTATGGTAGCTATCACCGGCTGAACGTAGCCAACAGCGACAATTTATCCTCTTGGAGCGACAGACAATATTTCCGTGGTTCTGTAGCAGCTACTTCTTCTTTTGTGCACGAGTGATTGTTCACAGCCCAGTTTGCAACTTGAGACGGCAAAATGGAGGCGGGAGACGACATCTAAGGCCGGATTTTGTCCCAATAATTCAAGCTAATGTAAGCTATCGTCCTCAGGCGATAGCTGATGGGTTCAACATTGCATTCAGCCAATGCGTTCCGGCGCCTTTCCCCTCCACACGGACCTGCGTGCAACCGAAACCTGCTCGGACGTGATTGGTCGGCACTCCAAACGGAAACCGGAGCGCTTCACAAACAACGTCTTGTTGCGGTGCTTGAAGACTCTGCATTCATGTGCAGATATCTGTTTATAGAGAATAATTTAAGGGTAACTTAACCACACTAAGTTACATGACATTCACTTAAACTACAGATGACAGATGCTAAGCTAGGCTGGATGCTTTTTTAAAGCGTACCCAGATTAGCTGTTCCTTTCCTCCGTATTCAGTTCCTAGCGTCATGAAGTTACCAACTTCCAACATTTAGCTTGTCAAAATTGACATTTTCCCGCTGGGGCTTAGAGTTTAGCTTTAGCTCAGGCTAGCTGTCGCTAGCCCCCGCAGAGTGCGGTCCCTCCTGCCCAGTGGTGTGCTGGCTGCTTCTGGCGAGCCGATGATAAGCTGCAGCTGATGAACCGATGACTCATCGTGACTGGCAACCATTGCAAACAGCTGAACTGGGTGTCACGCCGCCTTCCATGTGGCTCGTCGCTCGATCTGCGCGTCGTGTGCACGCACGGCGAAAAAAAAAAGAGAAAGGGAGAAAACAAAATGAGAGCAGAATATGTGTCACACTTTAAAGTTTTACAAGATGGTTTCATGCAAAGTCACAGGCTACACCTCCGCCTTCGCCCACAAAGTCCAAAGGTTTGCATTTCCAAACGAAAGCAGACTCCGCAGGGAGCCGACCGGGTCCCCCTCCTCCTTTTCTAATCAAAACCACCGTAAGCTTCACCCACAGAGGGATCCGTGGGGCTCAGTTTTCTCTCCCCGGCACACATCCATAACAATAGAGGGCATTTTGGTCCAGCAGAACTCAGTTGGCTGCATCAAAATGAAGGGAGCAGTTAGGGTTTCACTTACAGAGTAAGAGAAGGAGAGCGAAGGGGAGGGAGGAGGGGGGGGGGGGGGCAATGAGAGAAAACAAACACACAGGGATTGTTGAATTATGGGTAAAGACAGCTGAGGCTAACCAGGTTTAGTTTCTTCAGTGCGGTTGTGTGAAGGGGGGGGATTTATTGAAAAACAAAATGTCTATGACTCAGTCCCGCTCTCCAAGAGTCTCTCGGGCCGTCGACTCTCTCTCCCGAGAAATTCAGCAAAAACACATGCAGCTGAATAGAAAAGGGGGAACACCTTCAAAAACATAAAACCCCAGGGTTCAATATGGTCACGAGAATGTTCCACGTATCCTCACTGTTAATGCCAAAAGGGGAGGAGGGGGGGAGAGAGCGGGAGGAGGGATCTGTCCTCACATTTGCTATCAATTTAGGGCACTGAAAATAAGCACCAGGTTTCACTGGAGCTGAATAGAACACCAGGAATGTTTTTCCATATAAAACCGAGGGAGGGAGGGAGAGATGGAGAGAAAAATTGGGCCTGGGAAGAGAGTGAGAGAAAAGAAAGATACAGAAAAGGGGGTTAAAAAAAAGCAGAAGAGGATGATTGAGGTTTGACAACAGCACCTTGGGGCCAGATGTGCTGCAGGTTGGACCCCTCGGGGGGCCGAGTGCGAGTCATCGTGACCGGCGAGGACAGACGGCAGCCGGAGAGTTGAACCCTGAAGCGAGTCACACATTCGGTGTGTGTGATTGCGGGGGTCAGGGGTCACACACACACACACACACACGCACAAGGAGATTTCTTCAAACGCGACAAACTACCAACACCCACGTACAGACATCAGAGCCTCTTTGTTTAATTTTTGAACCGGTTCTGCGGTTGCATTTGTGCCGGTGGGCTCGGAGGAGACCGGAGACCCCCAGAGGGATGTGACGAGGCTGCAGCGGAGGAAGGAGATTATCTTTTGAGAAGATAATCAATACTTCTAAATTTGAGCAGCGAATGGTTTGTGACCAGCTGCAGGTTTTTAAAAGAGGGAGATCCTCCTCCTGCAGATGCCAGAGGTCAGGTGGGACGTTTGTCGGGACGAGCTCAGCTAATTCAAGCAAAATATAATAATAATGTGATTAAGACATGATGTATACACATATTGAGTCGGCTGTAACGACTAAACAGTTTGTTGCGATTGAAAATGACAAAACTCCTTAACAAAGTAGTAAAGTTTAAATAATTAGCTAATAGTTTTAAATAAGAAAACAATAATACAAGCAATGGATAAACATTAGAAATGGTTAACTAGAAGTAACATAAACATTAGAAATAGTTAACTAGAAGTAACAAACATTAGAAATAGTTAACTAGAAGTAACATAAACATTTGAAATGGTTAACTAGAAGTAACAAACATTAGAAATAGTTAACTAGAAATATTTAATCAGTGCTTAAAGTCAGGATCCTGCCACTTTAGAGACGGTGAAATAGTATGAAAGAAAAAAGTCCTAATATCCTGTTAAACATCCATTCAAATGAACACATCTGGAACGGGACAAGTGCATGAAGGTTCCTCCTCCGCGGGCTGCGGGGGCGCATCACACAACATGTGCTGTCGTTGACTAATGTCGGTCTCCATAAACAGTTTTGAGGACTCTACAAAGGCCGATTGATACGCGGCCGGTTAGTTTGTATACACGAGCTCGTGGATACAGTGGTCGTCTTTCACGGCGAGTCGGACTCCAGCGACGGTCTTAAGTCGAGTGGCCGACCCCCCCCCCAACAAAGCTCCTTCACCCGGCTCTTCCCACCAACAAAGTGCGGCTCTTATGCTGATAGAAACAGTTGAAAAAGACTGGAAACAAGGAGGGAGTTGAAGAGAAAGAAAGCGGAGCGAGGGGGAGAAAAGGGGGGTAAGAGACAGACCAGATGTGTCTTTTGTTTAGATTTGAACGGAGCGGAAAGGAAGGGTGTAGGAGTTAGGAGGCGAGGAGGAGAAAGAGAGAGGGAAAGCAAGTGGGAGTGAGTGGATTCCTTTTTTTTTCTTCCTGTAATGAAACCAAAGCATTCATAGCCCAGAGCCTGTATGTGGGGAGAGGGGGCTGCTCCATACAGTATGTGATTACCTACCAGCAAAACCACATTCATTATCCTAATTGCTACAATGGTCCCGGCGGTTGGGGGGCTGAAAAGGGGGCGACGGCGAGAGGGCGCTGCATTGTTAACATTTGTTAGGCTCATTGACTCCAGAATTCATGGTGTCTGACGTCGCGGGGCGCCGGGATCTTCTCCAGGGACGCCGCGTGCACGGAGAACCCCGACGACCCCGAGGTCGCGGCCGAATAAGACCCGAGTCTCATGCGGAGACCGTCCCGGACCCCCCTGCACGCCGATTGCACGCACGCACGCACGGCAACTCTGAGAGCGCCTTGCATTGTCACGGGAGGGAGGCGGGCGCGCTTAGCACGCCAAAGCAGCCAGACGTAAACCAAAACAGAGCCGGCAGGGGGGCCAAGATTTGAACGCTTGAGAGACGAGGCCTTTCCCTGCATTTTGCTGCACAAAATAGCCGGGCTTTCAGCAGCTTGTGTCAATATTTCACTTTCTCTGCGTCTGTGCGTCTGTGTGTGTGTGTCTGTGTGTGTGTGTGTGTGTGTGTGTGTGTGTGTGTGCAGAGAGCTCCCCGAGCAGACGACCGGTGTGGCGGTTGGAACACGTGCGATGGTGAGCACACAGCACAGCTCAATCTGTCGAGTGTGTCGAGCCCAAAGGAGGAATGTTGCCAGTTGTGATCACCAATATGGCCGGCAGTTGTTTGTGAAAATGTGCGGCACATTGGCGGATTTGTCTTCGCGTGACTTCACAGGAAATGAAGGACTCAGAAAGTGACTAAAAATCCACCGCCACCTCTTACCGGACCGGTCTCATAACCGGTCCGGTCGCGATACCATCGTTACGGCCGCGTGTTGTCTCGCTCTCGCTGCTTTCCCTTTCTTCTTCTGCTCGTTTCAGCTGCGCTCTTTGTGTCGGCGGCTCAGAGTAATGATCTGCATCATGTGTTTTTACTCTTTGGCTGGAGAACCGGTGCTTTTCAAATTAACTGCGAGCCGGGGCGCAGCCTGGTGGGTGGTTGGCAGGGCCTCTCTTCCTCTTCCTCGGTCTCTCCTTTCTCTTCATCTGTATCCTTCAGCGGTGAAAGGAACAGGCCAAGCCGTTAGTTTACTACTCGTACGAATTACCAACGTAGAAGAAAAAAATCTAACTAAATATGCTTTTAAGTACTCAAAGTACGAGTCCTGCATTGAAAATGTCACCCGTGACATGTATATATGATCACATATGACTGTGAATACCGATGACATCATTGTGTAACGCGCATGTTGTTGTTGTTGTTGTAGCCGCTAGAGGTGGAGATAGCTTATGTTATATACAGTTTGCTACTTCACTCCACTGGTTCAAAGGGCGGCGTTTTAGTACTCGATACCTTTTATAAAGATTTAAACCCGGCGCCAAGTCGCACCTCTAGAAAAGAAACAAAGACTGTTTGTATCGTTTTGTGGACACTCAAGAGACGTAGTAGAAATAAATAAATAAAAGAAGAAGTAAAGTTGTGCCACACAAATGTGGACTCGTTCTTTTGACTGCACGTGAGCGCCTGAACCTGATTACATCCTGAGTTACGCTCTCAGTGTTTCAGTCAAAAAGCACAACGTGGAGCTGCTGCTTTGTTGCCGCTCTGCGGGCCGGGCCGGCTTGGCCGAGGT
Organism: Clinocottus analis; assembly: GCF_023055335.1. NCBI lineage: Eukaryota > Metazoa > Chordata > Actinopteri > Perciformes > Cottidae > Clinocottus > Clinocottus analis. Next base: position 1,805,779 of record NW_027175887.1, read on the forward strand.
GTCCGCCGCCCGCTGACAGCCAAAGCAAATGAGCAATCTGCCCTCGGCCTCGTGGTGGAAGTGTGTGCTACTGTGGGAGGAGGCTCGAGCTGGAAGGGGATTCACTCGCACACGTGTGTGTGTGTGTGTGTGTGTGTGTCTGAAGTCAGGAGGATTGATGCTAGATTCCCGTCAGGTGTGTGTGTGTGTGTGTTTTTTATACATAGGTCAGAAATAGTCGCGGGGCTTTGAGAAGAATCGGGGGGGAATGGAGGAGTCTGCGGCTCGGCTTTCTCACCGGAGGTCGGCGGCTCGCAGACGATATCCCGTTTCGCTCGCCCTCCTCGAAACAAAACCCCGCCTCCCTGCACACTCAATCAGCGAGGATCCCAGAGCAAAGAGTTTAACTTCTTTCTTTTTTTTTTTTTGACATTCTTTTGGAGGGGAGAGGAAGAAAGAGAGACAGTGGAAGCAAACATGACGAGGTTACGACCTGAGGGAGAGCGTCTGGCCGCAGTGTTGCTGCCACATTACAAGCTCATGCCACGCAGCCAACGTTTGTCTCAAAGAAGAAAAAAAAGGTCCCGGGACTTGATTTCCAGCTTTCCAAAGATACCAAAAGTGTCATGCTAAAAAAACTGCGGAGGGAAGGGAAGAAAAGTACATCCAAAGAAAACCGGTGGCGAGCCAAAGAGGAGATCTGATCTGTGGAAGCAGAGCGCTGCGTCTCCACGGCGCTTTTCACCAACATGGATTCACCGTGAAGGGTTTGGATCAAACGGATCAAACGGACCCTCAAAAAGCAACAAATCACGTCAAAATGACAGCAACTGGGACGCAAAACTATAGGATAAAAAGAGAAAATGTCTATCATATTTTATTATCCTTACTTATTTATTTTAGTCTTTTTATTATAATTTTTTGGCATTCTAGTCGAAGGATCTAGCGTCTCTCTCTCTCTCTCTCTCTCTCTCTCTCTCTCTCTCTCTCTCTCTCTCTCTCTCTCTCTCTCTCTCTCTCTCTCTCTCTCTCTCTCTATTATATATATATATACACATATATATAAACACACACACACAACTAGCCCACAGGGAATAAAGGTAACATGAAGCTTGTTAACACAATCGCAGAAGCAGAAACAAATTGTGTGCTTGTTTTTGGGGGGAAGATTTTAGTGTACATGCATCTCTGGGACAGCGATGACAGCTGAGACCCCTCTCCCACACACACACACACACACACAGACACACACACACACACACACACACACACACGCATCTCTCTCTCTCTCAGTGGCACGGGGCTCCCATGCAGGGTGCATTTGAAGTGGCTTCTGGGAGGCCCTGGAGCGTGCCGAGAGGTCAGAGGTTACAACAACTGGGCCTCCCTGGACCTCCCCACACCCCCTTTACCCCCTTAAACACCCACACACACGCGTGCCACTCCCCCCCCCCCCCCCTCGTGTTTTCATGTCAGGGCCTTAGATCACTTCCAGATCCCCCTGACACATTAGGCAGGGAGGGGAAAAACCTCTTGCTCCTGTTATCCTTCACTCGCTGCTGACATCTTTGTTGTGTGTCGCTGTATATTTATTAAGTTACAGATGCCTCTAACCCCCCCCCCCCCCTTCACCCCTCTCCTCCTCCTCTTCTTCACAGCCACACGTGTCATTGTACACACACATCTTTATGAATAGGCCATTGTGTCTAGTTTTTTCTCCTCAGGGTGTAACCCACGAGTGTTAACATAATACAGTGTATTGCAGTCTGTTTCCGCGTGTGTGTGTGTGTGTGTGTGTGTGTGTGTGTGTGTGTGTGTGTGTGTGTGTTTTGTTCTCTCCTTCTCGCTAACAGAAGAATCTTGTCGTTCGCTCGGCGAGGTGTGAAATTGCACCGTCATCCGCTTCACCTGTCAGAGAGAGAGAGAGAGAGAGAGAGAGAGAGAGAGGAGAGAGAGAGAGAGAGAGAGAGAGAGAGAGAGAGAGAGAGAGAGAGAGAGAGAGAGAGAGAGAGAGAGAGAGAGAGAGAGAGAGAGAGAGAGAGAGAGAGAGAGAGAGAGAGAGAGAGAGACTGTGTTATTCTGTCACCCTCCTTTCTTCTGCAGATCTGTATCTGAGTTTCGCTCAGCGGCGTGTTCGCCGTGTCACCCCCCCTCTCCCTCCCTCTCTCCTTCCCTCCCTCCTTCCTTCCTCCCTCCCTCCTCCCTCTCAGCTTAACATCTGTTTCCTGGTGAGGACCAGAAAGGAAAGGAAGGGGGGGGTTATGTCGGACTCTTCAAATTAATTAGCGCATTACCAAATGCTTGAGTGCGAGGAGAGGCCTCGCTGGACCCCCCCCCCCCCCCGCCAACCCCTCGCACACACACACACACACACACACTACCCACTCTACTACTCCTCGCTCCTCGCTGCTCCAACCACGTCCACGGCTCACCCCCTGAGTCCCAGGGGCCCGCTTTATCACCCAGGACCAATTAGAGTAGGAAGTGAGGTCGCTGACCTCCCTGTCAGGCCTCATCAGCTCCTGTGTCACCTGAGAGGGGCCATGCCACGGTGGGGGGGGGGGGGGGGGTGCACAGCATGTGTGTGTGTGTGTGTGTGTGTGTGTGTGAGGTGGGGGGGGGTCATTGACATCGTGAAGCAGCGTGCAGCTGGGCTGCGACTTGTTCCTTGAGCCTTTCCTCAGCTCCCGAGTGGATATCAAGGAGAAGTCCTGTTTCCAGCAACAGATACAGTTACACTCACCGGAGGGTTTTACTCGCCCGATAGCAGAAGTTACTCGTACGGAATAAAACATGTAGACCTATTAAAAAATAATAAACAAGCAGAGATACAGGTAATTGGATCTTAACTCATTTTCAGTCGATTTTTCGATTTGACATCATTTCTTAAAGTCACCTTTTAGGGTACTTGCATATAAGATACATATCCATGTTTTACATCATACATTGCAGAACAATCTTAGCTCTCTATGTCACGAGGCATCTTTGTCTTAATGTGTAAAAGTGTAAAGAGTAAACATGACTAAAGCTGAAAAATGGACTCTTGATTTTTTGAAATTCTTCATATCTCTTGTGAAAACATAACTTCACTCAGGTGGTATGAAGGTTTTGGTGATAGAAATTGGTTTAGCAAAGGTTTTCTATTCTCAAAAGCAGTGAAATATGTGAATAAAATGGTAGACGCGTGTAAATAAATGTCTAAGACTACATGTTTTATTATTGTTTTTCTTCGATGGCGGTTATTCACATAAAAACACATAATTAAAATGATCAGAAAATAGATTTGCTTTGATTACACATGTTCGATGGGTATTTAATGATGTTGCTCATAAGTTGCTGAGAGGTGGAAGTTAAACAGGTCTTAGTTTCCCTTCTTTTATATTTATATTGCTGTGGATAAACAGATGGATTCATTAAAGTTTCAAGTTAAAGACTGAATTTGACTTGATTACATTTGAACACATCATGATAATGTTATCGATCACCTTCGCCCCGAATACTAATCCTTGATGTTTTGAGCCGAGTAGGACTGTCAGGGGACCACCTCTAAATCACCCAACTCAAGATCCCACTTATTTGTCAGCGGCCCGATCGGACAACTGATTGAAGCCTCTCATGCGACACAAACCAGACGACCTGCCGGCCAACAGAAAAAGAAAAGAGCTCTGAGCTTTGAGCTACATGCTAACACACAATGGCTTGTTATTGTTAAGTAGAAATACTGGTTCCCATGTTCAACGTCTCGGTCGATCACCGTGTTGGCACGCTGGCCTCCGTCTGATGGGATGTCATGAGTTTCACAGGTTTTTGGCCGCAAACCAAAAAGCATTGGAAACCCGACACGCTTCACTTCCAACCCACAGATGTCAACCTCACTGTGGGAAATGTCAGGAGATCTCCATCGTTTTGAGATATTTAACCCTCAGAGGACCATTACTGTACCAACATGTCACAGCAGTCCACCTCGTGGTGGGCTGACAGGCTAAGCTAGTCATGCTAAGCTAGCGTTCATATTTACCTGAACCAGCAGCGCATACGTTTGCGCGATGACAATGCAAAACAAAAATCGTTGGGGATTTCCGTCTTGGTTCCTCGCAGGGAAAGAGAGTTTTGAACTGAAGCTTCATTGATGGTGCACTTAACCTTTGACCTTGATGCGACTGAAGAGTTTCCTGAAAGCCGAGATGCTAATTCCAGTCTCTTTCTTCTTCTCCCTCCATGTTCCTGCTGCCGCCCCGCTGCTGCCTCACCAAAAGGTAAGAAACTTCCCCGTCTCGACCCACACGTCCTCTCCCACACGTTCCTCTACGTACATTTAAAGGGAAACTAGAAAGCCTTCCCGTGGTCGCTGGACAGAGACACATTCCCGTGGTGCACGGCCCACGATTCGGCGCATGGACGTGCGACTCCACCGGCTTTTGAAACATTTAAAATCCTCCGTTGTTTGTCTTCTTTTCCGCCGCCGTCGTCGGGACATTAATATCTCTCTGTTCGTGCCGCCGCTGCCAACAAAGAGCGGCGTGAAGGTTTCCTCGTGGGCGAGCGTGATGCAAACAAAACGAGGGACCCGCTAGCAAGAACGTCACTCTGCAGTTGAATAGCAGTCAGCTCCACACAATACCTCTCCAAAGGGGCATTATGCGGCGTTCAGAGCGTTGCAGCAGCATGCCACTATTATCTATGATAAGATATGGTGGATTAACGTCTTCCTGAGCAGAGAATGGAGTCACTCTCCCTCTGCGGTCACGGGCCGGGGCGGCTCTCGCCTATTGGCTAGCTCATGGCGAGCTACGAGCCGCCGGCTCGGGGGCGTCGCCATATTGAGAGACACGTCCAAATCGTGCACTTTTAACCACAGCTTCTTTGCCCGAGCTACAATGTTTAGCTAACGCTTCTGATTCATCGTCATTTTGCATGCAAAATTGTCTGAATGATGTTTTCGGCTCTCAAATATGGAGATTTCCTGCTTCGTGACACATATGACTGAATACCTTTTGGGCTTTGGACAGACAAAACGAGACATTTTGAGACGTCACCATGGACTTGAATGACCTCAAATGGACGTTTTTCACCGTTTTCTGACCCAGCCCAATCTATAGAACATATTTGGCAGCTTCGCCGACAATGACAATAACCGTGAGTCGCAGCTTTAATTGGAGGCTCGATGTTAAGCGTCAAAGCCCCACATGTTGGAAAGATGTCTGCATAAGTAGTGAAGGGACACCAAGACGCTCTGAGCCTGAAAAGAAAGCGCCATGAAAATCAATAAATAAGCTCCGGGAGTCCTAATGTGATTTCATTTTTTTAATGAGGCATATTTTGGAAGCGTGTCTCAATTCCTCCGAGCTAACTTTTCAACTTTCGGCGTGGCTTTCGCGGCGTTTTGGACCGCCGCCCTCCCATTGTCCCGCGTGCCGTCGCACAGACAGAAGAGTGTCTGAGGCGCCCACTCCTCCTCTCCTTCTGTCAAGTCTCCACCGCAACACCTTCATTTGTTCCCAGACTACATTTCTGTCACCCTCTCCATCCCACCCCCCCTCCTCCTCCTCCGTCTCCTCCTCCCCCTCCTCCCAATCATTCATCTCTCCGCCTCCGCCTCCTCTTCATCCTCCACCTCGTCCAAATTCTCCACTTTTGTTTTGTTTTTCTTTCCCGTCTCCCGTTACTCCCAACTCCTCCTCCGTAACGCACGGGCGGCTCGTCTCACCCCGTCTCCCCTCTTCCAAGATCCCTGCTTCCCTTCTCCTCCCTCCCTCCCTCCCTCCATCCCTCCATCCCTCCATCCCTCCATCCCAGCCCGGTTCTGTTTTGCGCCTGTTTACCTCCGTCGGCCCACCAGATGGTTCGTGTTAAAACTCTACGTTTGACAGCTTGTACGATTATTTATTTTTTTTCTTTTCTCCCTGGTATTATTTTAACATCGGGGGAGATTGGTCAGACCTGGAGGAACTCAGAAGAAAAGACAGGCAGGGGGCAAAAGGAAATTAAACGAGGAGAAACCCTCATGTATTAAAAGCAATTATTCCGTCAGGCGGAGGGCAGCAGTCGTCACACGGCCGCTTTCAGTTCGGTTCCTCGTGTTACTTCATGTTTTAAATAAATAAAGGCACATATACTGTAATATTGATTTAAATCACATCTGTTAGGGTGATTTCATCCACCCCCTCTCCCTCTGCTGGCCACGGGGAGGAGAGGGAGGGGGGGCAGAAGTAATTGCTTGTTTGCTGGTATTTACTTGAAACCTGTCAAAGGCGGAGAGAGAACGGGTAAGTGCAAGAGTTAGTGAGAGAGACAGAGGGACCGCTCGGCCTCCTCCACCGATCATTATCTCTTGGCTGCTGTGTGCGTGTGTGTGTGTGTGTGTGTGTGTGTGTGTGTGTGTGTGTGTGTGTGTGTGTGTGTGTGTGTGTCTTAAAAGTCTTTTCAATACAAAGTCAGCGTAATCTTCTTGGTGACTTTTAAGGCAAACCGGTTCCATCTGCTGATGGAGACCTTGAGATGAGGTTGAAAGCTCCAAAGTAAGCTAGTTAAGGGACCTTCAGGGATGAGATTGTTTTGTCACACAACAACATCACTCCCACAAAGAGGGGCGTCTTCCATAAAAGCAATGCCAAGCAAAGCTGCGAGGAAGATTTCAATGGTTTGTGTTGACTTTCGTGTAAGATACCTTCTATTAATATACCTTATTTTTGTCATCACCTTTTAGAAAATGAAAAGAAATCATCAGCTACAAAAAGCTAAAAATCGGGTAGAGCCCGAGTTATATGTAGCTTGTACATGTAGCTTAGCATAAAGGCTGGAAACAGCTCGCGGCTCTCCAACACTGCATCTCATTACTATCAACTTTATTCGTCTTGACATGAAGGTTTATCGACGTAAAGACTTCCTGTATCGGAATTCATGAAAACAAGCTGCAACAAGCAGTCGTGTTTTTTTGTGCTAAGCTAGGCTAATTGCCACCCGGCTTTCCCTCCGACAGCAGACGTTTTGGTGATCTCACCCAGCTCTCTGCTAGCGATCAAACAAGTGCGCTTCAGAAATCCTAGAACGACCTCGTCTCGGACATTGTTCCCATCTCGCTCCGTCGTAATGACAGCGTCAGCGACTCTCACGCCGCTCTGTCCTTATCGCACCACAGCACTGCTTATTTGGTCGGGGAGGTCTCCGTCTGGAGGTTTGCGTGACGTTCTGGCCTGTTCCCCCAACGTCTCCTCCTCTTCCTCCTCCTCCTCCTCGTCCACTCCTTCTTGCCCCGCTCCCTTTTCCCTCCTTCGCTCGCCTCATTCCCTCCCCAAAGAACCACAAACAATAAACCCTCTGTTACATTTAACCTCCTCACGTGTTTCCCGCCCTCCTCCCTCCCTCCCTCTTACTCACTTGTTGCTCTCCCCCCTCCTCTCTCATTACATTACAGCTTTTCGGGTTCCTTCCTTTGGTCTGTTACTCATCTTTTGGGTGTTTTGGGACTTGTTTGTGGGCTTGGAGCATACAGTACAACACACACACTCTCTCGGTCAGGCCGCCGCTAACTCTCCCACTCCCCGCCAATGACAGCGGTGATTAGTATCTCATAACAGCTTAGATTGTGTGGAAAGTGTGTGTGTGTGTGTGTGTTAGCGGGTACAATACCCTGACAGTAGCATTACCACTCGTCACAGCTCCGCAACAGCTGCAGCGGCGGCGCGGGACAGCAAACAGATTTGGCGTAATCTTCCCCTAATGAGATTGGTCCCTCATTCCTGCGTCTTTATGGGAGCAGCGAGCTGGCAGGCGCTCTGCAGCGCTGTGGGGGAACCACTGAGACGGCAGGAGCTGAGGGCTGCTGCTCAGTCAGGGAGACAAGGGGAGAGTCCAGGCCTTCACACTCTGGAGGCGGGTTTCTGTGTGTGTGGTAATTTGCACACCAGCAAATGTTTCACACAGAACGGGAATATTACGCGATGGGGACGTTAGCCAATCACGTTGTGCGTTACAAGGAGGCGAGTTTACTTACTCCTTTCAACCTCTACAAAGGCAGACCAGATGCGTTTTTACCTTTTCACAATAAAAGCCCAAGACCTATATATTGCGTAATTGTGAGAGGAAACTAAATAATATAGGTTACAACACTTTAGGCTACTCAACAATTTATCAGCCAGACGGCCAGAATAGTTTTGGATGCAAAATGTTTTCAGCCAAGTTTTTTAGAATCAGAATAGTTTTGCACCTGGTGTGTTAAGACTTTGAGACAGTCTGTAACGTCGAGAAGAGGCTGTTCACTTAACGGCAGGAGGGCAGTCTGACAGTTGTCTGTTGGTGGGCTGTGAGTTGGTAAAATGGAAAGACAGGATGGTCAAAAGATTGGATAGTAGGGTGGAAAGACAGGAGGACAGTAGGGTGGAAAGACAGGAGGATAGTAGGGTGGAAAGACAGAAGGACAGTAGGGTGGAAAGACAGAAGGACAGTAGGGTGGAAAGACAGAAGGACAGTAGGGTGGAAAGACAGAAGGACAGTAGGGTGGAAAGACAGAAGGACAGTAGGGTGGAAAGACAGGAGGACAGTAGGGTGGAAAGACAGGAGGACAGTAGGGTGGTAGGACAGTAGGGTGGTAGGAGAGTAGGGTGGTAGGACAGGAGGACAGTAGGGTGGTAGGACAGGAGGACAGTAGGGTGGTAGGACAGGAGGACGGTAGGACAGGAGGACAGTAGGGTGGTAGGACAGTAGGGTGGTAGGACAGGAGGACAGAAGGGTGGTAGGACAGTAGGGTGGTAGGACAGGAGGGCAGTAGGGTGGTAGGACAGGAGGGCAGTAGGGTGGTAGGACAGGAGGGCAGAAGGGTGGTAGGACAGGAGGACAGAAGGGTGGTAGGACAGTAGAACAGTATGGTGGTAGGACAGTAGGGTGGTGGGACAGGAGGATAGTAGGGTGGAAAGACAGGAGGACAGTAGGGTGGTAGGACAGGAGGACAGTAGGGTGGTAGGACAGGAGGACAGTAGGGTGGTAGGACAGGAGGACAGTAGGGTGGTAGGACAGAAGGACAGTAGGGTGGTAGGACGGAGGACAGTGAGGTGGTAGGACAGGAGGACAGTAGGGTGGAAAGACAGGAGGACAGTAGGGTGGTAGGACAGAAGGACAGTAGGGTGGTAGGACAGAAGGACAGTAGGGTGGTAGGACAGGAGGACAGTAGGGTGGTAGGACAGAAGGACAGTAGGGTGGTAGGACAGGAGGACAGTAGGGTGGTAGGACAGTAGGGTGGTAGGACAGGAGGACAGTAGGGTGGTAGGACAGGAGGACGGTGGGCAAACCCAACCCTCCGGACGAGGAGGGCACACATGACGGGTCTTTATCTGACGGCCTTCGCCGGCCAATTAGATTAGAGCGCAGTAAAGAACAGTTAACTCTCTGGATTAACATCATCGCTGGTTTCTCTGTAACCTATATCATTCGGTGAATGTGTGTGTGTGTGTGTGTGTGTGTGAGAGAGAGAGAGAGAGGGAGACAGGGAGAGAGAGAGAGAGACGGCTAAAGAACAGGCCAATTTCTTTCAAGTCTGGTTTCCAAATTATTCTTTATTTTTTTGTCGGGCTAATCTTGTGTGGACTGGACCGTTGTCGTCTGGGGCCGATCTGACCCACGATGCACCCTGAGCGGACCCATCCAAGCAGGTGTGGATGCCTCTCTACCTGCCGCGTGGGGCCCCCTGCTGGCCTGATTTACATTGCTTCCACCCCGACACATCACTGCGTCTTCACATTGTTGTGAAACAACGTCTTCACATTTCTTTTCCCCCTGAGGTCTGGATCACGCTCTCCTCTCGGCGCTCTGTACTCCGCACTGTACTTTTTCTTTAGTTCTGTGTTTCTTTCTCTTCTTTTGCTCACGCACACACGCACACGCACACACAGCAGTCATAATAGCAGGGTTAGAGTGCAGGGCCGACCACTGGACAGTGTTTGTACAGAATGCTTGCACATGTCAAACTGGCTTATTGAACTTAGACCGCAGCCCAAAACAGCCCCACTGCTCAGCGCTCCGCTCCGGGGCCCACAGGAGAAAATACACACATGTTCACACACTTGTATGCATGCACAGACATATACAGTGTGCATATGCATGCATACATACAGAGACACACACACACACACACACACACGCACACACGCGTGCGCGCTGAGAGGGGTTACTCGGTACGTTCTCCAGAAAAAAGGAGAAAAGAATTACCTCACTTGAGCTGTTCGGAGGCTACAGAGAGAATGAAAAGCAGACAGAGGGAGGGAGGGAGGGAGGGAAAGGGGGAGACAACATGTCACATGAGAGTCTGCCTGACGCATATACATATCATGTAAGCTCACAGGCCCTCTGATGATTATGCATGAATACACAGACTTTTTTTATGTGTTTGACACAGACGCTTGTACTTACTTTTTTCCCCCCTCCAGCAGTAAGTAAGTGTAAAGGATTACTATGTGAGGCTGGAGGTGAGGGGGAGATAACGTCTTTTTCTTTTTTTTTAACGACTTGCCTTGCTCTTCTCTGTCTGAATCAAGCCCAGAGGAAAGGGCGCGGGGCTTTGCGGCTCGTTTTGAAACTAGCGGGTATAACGGGAAAGAAAGGTCTGTAACTCAGCAGATGACTTTATTCTGAGATGAATCAACTCTCCAGAACAAACGCTTCAGCTCAGACGCCTCTCGTTTTAAATAAGTAGGCCCTAAAAGTTGCAGAACGCCGTTAATGAGCCGAGACTCGAAGGCTTGGGAGGCGGGGTTAAAGGAACACGAGCGCTCTCGCTCCACGTGCCAAACACGACGGCTCAGTTTACACTCGGCAGTCAAACTTATTTTGAATGACATTTCATACGAATGAACCCCCGCCTCCAACTCGGTGTCCACGTCCCCCACAATGCAACTCCAACCATTTAGTCGGAGGTTTGGGTGTATCGGGCGAGCAGCGTGGACTGTGCATGTAGGAAGTGGACGTTGCCACCGTGATGTCGGCCACTGGTTTGTGGACTACAGTTTTGAAGCCTCGAGTCGGACATTTTGTCCGGCGCCATCTTGGTTTTTGGACGTTACCGTCTTGGTTTGGACTGTCGCCATCTTGTTTTGTTGCAAAAAATCCGAATGCTTGGACATTTCTGGGGGACCAAAAATAATACAATTAACTTTCATGAATGGAAAACACACTTCCAAAGGGTTAAATTAGCCCCGCCCTCAAGCACACCCTGCTCTATGGTCTATTTGACACTGAATGACCATCATTTACTTCATGAACATCATGCTGGATCGAAGAAGACTTGAAACTAGAGTTCACAATGTTTACTAAGGGAATAAACCAAGAGAGAAGTAGAGTAATTTCCTCTTCTACTTCTATACAACCAGAGCAGTCGCCCCCTGGTGGCCAGTAGAGAAAGGGACAGTTTCGGGCTCTATCAAAGACAGCACATGTTTTCTGAATGCATCCTCTGTGTCTTTTCCGTGTTTACGGCCTATGAATTAGGTCTCGTCGTGTTTTTATAGCACACATGTGGAACTCCTTGTTCCACCTCCAGATTTATGAGAACGTCCGCGGAGGAGAGCACGATATCCACATGACCGGCTCATTAGAGCACCTCAGGGACGCCTCATCCAGTACCACGCAGTGTCCATCAGGCCGCCTATACGATCCTTAAGGGATACTCGGAGCCCCGCCGTGGCTGAAATTAGCCCCAGATAATCATCTCCTCCTGGGCCACAGACACTCGGCACCGGGCCTGTTTTACACCCCATTTACCACGAAGAGAGGCAGCGACTTGCCTCGCTGACCCCTTTCGCTCTTGAGTCTACACAGCTGCTCGCAATGGCGAGCGGGCGAGAGGAGCTCGTCCTCCGCCATCTCTCAAATTAACACCCAAAAAACGAAGCACGCGTAAATAAGCCTCCAGAGTGAAGACAGGAAAGAACGCAGCTGGACCAGCAGAGAGACCGAGGTTGGGGGGAGAAAAACAGTCCCTTCCTCTGGAGAAGCGCCCGCTATAGGTTGATAGATCGCGTCCTCCTCTCCCTCCTCCCCCGACTCACTTTCCACTGGTTCCCTTTCTCCTCTCCTCGGCTCCTCTCTTCTCTCATTGTGTCTTAAATCTCTCTTTCCGCCTGATTTTGCCTGAAAGGTGACGGAGTCGGTTCTCGCTGGAGATGAAACGGAGGCTCTCTGTAGATGAAAGGAGCTGCGTAGAATCAACACATTGGACAACCTTGCTGCTCCAACCCCCCCCCCCTTAAAGTAACGGATTGATGCAACACACACACATGTATTATAAAGAGAGAGCGCCACGCATTGAGATATCTCGCCCGCGGGAGGAGAAGAGCGCCAACGAGTCAGGAAGATGAATCGTGTTAATGCCGATCAAACCACATATGGTAGAGTCCCCATCCCCCTCAAACCAAACATAAAATACATCCTTTACATTCAGCCGAGGTGTGAGTCTGTCTTTTACGCTGCGAATCAGCCGGAGGGATTAAAAAGCATGTTTTTCTTTCATCACCAAAGCCACACCGTGGTCGTTGTCCTTGAACACATCACGGGGCGATTGTCCGTCAGACAACAAGCACAACAAAGCTCACAAATCGTGACATTTCTGTCTTAAAACATTTTATATTCCACGCGTCTCGTTTTGAAATCTCGCCTCAAAAAAAAAAACGTTTGAAGTAACCAGATCCTGTAAAAAGAAGCTCGCTCCTCGAACCCGACAGCCTCGAGACAAAGATCCCGTGACTGAGCTGCAGGCCGCCGAACCCCGAGCAGAGAGGAGACGCTGGAGGTGGAGGTCCTAGGTACATAGTTCAATGTATAAAGCACGTTGAGCCTCCATTTTGTCTTTACAACATTGTGGGTCCTGAGAAATGTTGGAGACATTGAGTGCTATTTTTTTCCTCTGTTGCATTGCACAAAACACATGTTTGACTTCTCTCTGCTTCGAGCCATGACTGTGCTGCCACAGAGGTGCAGGACTTTTATATATGTTGCAGTGAAAAACGAGGCCGCGGAGATAAAAAATGTGACGAGGGGAAAAAAACACCTAGAAACCGGGTTTCAGATGGGTTAAGAGGGATTTGGGTGTGTGTGTGTGTGTGTGTGTGTGTGTGTGTGTGTTCGCAGACGCTCAGAGTTGTGGTGATAACACAAAAAAAAAGATCTGTGCAACCGGCGGGAGTCCACGTCGACCGCGAGAGCAGCGATATGCACACACACACACACACACACACACACACACACACACACACACACACACACACACCAGTCGCTGTGGTGTCCTGAGCCTGTGTGGCCCAGCGCTGGGGATGTGGAGCGAAGCAGGAAATGTGTGAGCCATGAAGGCATGTGTTTATGCTGGCTGCAGTCGGCCATCGCCAGCCAGAGGGAAAACAGACACCCAGCGCTGCTCCGTTCACCCCCCCTCCCCCTCCATGAAGCCCTCGCCGTGATCCTTTTCTCACCTCCGCCTCCCGAGGTTTTCCTCTTCAGTCCATCGTCTCCCCTTTTCACCTCTTGAGAAGCACGCTGCCACTCCAGGAAGAGATCGTTCCCGTAGAAGCACAGAGCCGCTGCACCGAAACACACATTTAAAATATACTAAAAGGCGCAGCAGCAGCAGCAGAAGCCCCAGAGGGCGGACCTCTGTCGGCTAATAGAGATGAGATGTTTAGATAATGACACTCAAAGAGAAGAATGAGCGCACACTTAAAGAGGCCGCGTTTTTTAATGAAATGAAAATGTAATAACCCAATATAAATAAAGGCAGAGCTTGGCCCGCTGCGAGTTGGCCCGAGCCCTGAGGCAACAGTTCGCTCTCATCGTGGCAATTTATTTAGTTTTTTTTTAATATTCCTCAAGGTTTGCACAATAAACCTTATGGACAATAAAACAGACCCGTCATACAAGTTCATTTGCTTCCAGTATTTCTGTTTGTTAGACGGCGACATGAGGTTAGTCACCGCCTGATGCTTCCTGTGGGGGGGGGGGGAGGTGGCGAGTCATCGTAGCCGCTCTACCAACACATTTGTCACAGTAAAAGAGTTCTGACTTAATATACCAATTTACCAGAAATACAAATGTTATTCTGCTCACCTTGCCAATTCACTGGCAGGTTCGAAAGTTGTTTTTTTTCAAATATTTATGATTTCTTTTGGCACGGCGGCTCGCACGGCTCGGGCGTGTTTCTGCTGGTCGCCGTCCAGGATCATCAAGCGGCGGGTGTCCCCGAGTTCATGGACCGCTTTGCTTTTTAATGATGTTTCGTCCTCAAGCCATTCGCTCTTCCTTCCTTCCTTATCGTTCAAAGAAAAACAAGCGCCTCTGTAAACCGATGCCAGCGGAGCACTTCTTCTCATGCGCTCTGAAGATCCGGCGGTGTCTCGACACGCTCAACTGGCAACTCCGCGAGATGCGCCATGCGCCGCCACGGACCGCGAGGGTCGTAGTCGGCCAATCACACGTCGCATCAAACGGAAAGAGGCGTGCGGTGATTGGCCGCCGGCTAAAGTACACAAACGGTCATTATTTTTTCTGGATCTGCATATGAAAAAGATTCAAACGAAGGTTTCGTCGACTGGAGAATTTCCAACACTGCTCCGCACCCAAAAGGCAGTTTTATTGATTTTTTTTTAAGAAACAAAAGATACAATGAGACAAACACACATACATGGAACAAAAGGTTGGTCACCTATACATTTACACTGATGGAAATGAATGTCAATTCACCCAATAGCAGATCGATGATGATCCTGTGAGGTCACAAACACAATCCATTTTTCCCAATACTTCAAACATTTATCAAACCCAAAGGCAGTTTTATTTCATATTTTCAAATTGACTTGGTCAATAGAGAGACGGCAGGAAGACTCAAAATACAGACTCCCCTTCGGCAGAAATGAAATAAATACTGATATCAGTTTTTTTAATATTTAATTGGATTGCCCTGATCTAAACCCATGAAAAGAATCACACATTGCACTGTTGAGAAACGCTCCGCTTGGGGCGGCTGTAGCTCATGGGTCGGTTTCGTGCTGAAACCGCGAGGTCGCCGGTTCGATTCCCCAGTCTCCCCATAGTTTGCACGTTGTGGTGTCCCTGAGCAAGACACTGAACCCCTTGTTGCTCCCCGGGTGCTTTTCAGCTGCCCACTGCTCCTAAATTGCTATGGATGGGTTAAATGCAGAGACAAAATGTCATGCAAGTACGTAAAAGCTATGTAATATGACAAAAAGTTTCTTCAATGCTGTATCTTTAGTTATTTATATGGTTAGTAATGAGACCGCTCCAGTTCCCCTCCTGCAGACTTCCGATCTCGACAACGCGTCTCAGGTGCTCACCTCCTCGTGAACAGGTCGCCTTCATCAGGCAACAAAGTCCACAGCAGAGAGCCGTGTTGGTGTTGGTCCACCAGGAGGTGTCGACAGGAGGAGGGATCTAACGCTGGGGAGATATTAATGAGCTCTGGGGGGACGGGAGGGAAGTTAACTTCTCCGACAGTCCGTCTCTGCTGTCGCTCCCTCTGCCGCCGCTCTTCTTCCGATTAAAACTAAACCCAACGACCTTCTGCTGCGTCCATTTACTTTTTGGGGAGCTAGTGAGAGAACGTAAGGAAAAAACGAAAGGGCAAGTACAAAAAAAAAAGAACTTGAGTCGAGGGAATGAGGTTATTATATATATATCATTCCCGTTCTTTTTAATGAAACAAGTGTGCAAGCTGGCAGTACAAAGCACTCTTAATATGTTGGTCGGAGGGGAGCAGGAAGGCGGGTATGTGTTATAAAGGGCAAGAAGTTTGATGGTCCCCTTAGTAGAAAGGAGGGCTGTCAGCATGCGGCGCCACGTCTCTTTGACGAATCCCCAAAGTCTCTTTTCGGTCCGAACAATCTGCCAATTTGGACCCAACTCCCCCATCGTTTTTATTTTGTTTAATCTCTTCTGGGTATTACAGTTTTTTTTAAAAAACATACAGTAGAGAAAAAGAAAGACGGCTACCTCTCCTCCCGCCTCCTCTCTCTGTTTGATATCGTCCCTCGCGGCAAGCTGCTGATAGCGATGGTCAGTTGGTCGACCAGGCAGCGCAGATAGAGATACGGGTTCGGCGGCGGGCTGTGTCGGGTCAACTCGGGAGTCCGCTCGCGGGTCAGTGTCGGTGGGATCTGCGAGGGCTAAGTCCCCGCGAGCGTGTGGATCCCGGTGATTGAGTGATTGAGCGCTTAGTGTTTGAGCCCGCCGACAGCCCAAACAAGTTAATCCCCGCCCCCACCCCACCGCATCCCCTTCACTAACGCCAGATCTGCAGCGGCAGAGGGAGGGGCATTTAGCGGACGGGGCTTTACCCAAAAAAAAAAAAGCTCCTTAATGATTTAATCAGCGGAGATATTCATTTGCTGTAATACCAGGGTGCCCGCTCGGCCCCGTACACTCTGTACAGATCGCCGGCGAGGCCAGGCTGCTGTGGACGAGAGAGTTTGTGATTATGAAGCTGGATTAAACGAAGAGGTTGTGCTTTTTTTTTGTTGATTGGGGACAGAATCTGAGCCGGAGGTCGGGCTAGCTTGTTTGGGATTGGATGATCCTTTATGGAGAGAGGAGATCCACTTAGAGTCGCAGGCATGCAAGCTAAAATATAACACAATCCAGATTGCGCCCTCAGTAGGGACGCACATCGGATCTTTATTTGTACGTTTGATGCAGAAAGTAGAGGTGGAGCCCAGCTGGAGTTGAACTGAGGTTTGTGTAGCCCTGCTGCTCCTCCATCAGCGCGACCACAGAGCCCACACCGTCACTATCTGCACCACCTGAATAGCAGACAGGAGAGTTTAGAGGATGTCAAACTGATTCAGCGCTGAAAATGGGTTAAAAAAAACAAAATGCAGCAAGCCTACTTAGCATCCAAATGTGTTGAATGCTTCAGTCACAACCTTTACTTTCACATATTCAATTTGTATCCGAATTTTGCTAATTTTAGAAAAAATGTCAAATGACTGGGCGGAGCTGTTATAAGGTATCAAAAGAAGTTG
Organism: Clinocottus analis; assembly: GCF_023055335.1. Taxonomy (NCBI): domain Eukaryota; kingdom Metazoa; phylum Chordata; class Actinopteri; order Perciformes; family Cottidae; genus Clinocottus; species Clinocottus analis. Next base: position 1,822,767 of record NW_027175887.1, read on the forward strand.
CTGTCGATACCCGGGGTATTCAGGAGCGTCATACCTGCACCCTTACGAGCCCCCAGCTCCCTCCAGTGTGGGAAAGCAAGTGTGGCTCATCGTGGACTGGCTTATCGCACACATGAATGGATCAGATAGCCGGTGAATAATCCGTCTAAATCGTCGCCTCCTCTCCTCGGTGCGGGGTGTAGGTCGCCTCTGTGCTCCGCTGAGCGAGCTAATCTCTTCTGTTTCAGCTGTAAAGCCACAGGTCTTAAAGGTGCTCATGCCGGAGAGCCCTCCACCCCCACTGTGATACTTAACTGGGGTTAATGTAATGGGGAAACTGTTAAATACATTTAAAATAAGTTCATCTGAAATCAGCAGACTTTATAAAGATCAACACTGGGCTGCAAATGTAGTGCAGGTTCTCAGTGGACATACTTGCCTACCAAAACGCATAGCCGCACAGAGAGACCAGCTGACAAGGTAAAGGACCCTCCAGACACGAGGATATAAGGTCATAGATAAAGGTACAATGGACCTGAGAGAGATTGGAGTCCTACAGTCCTGGATCAGTGCCTTTGGGAGGGTCTGCTGCAGCTGGGTGACCAGTAGAGACCGCTGGCGATGTAAGCAGCACATTAATGAAGTTTAAAAGTAGAGCCCATGTGGAAAACCTCTCAGGCAGCGATTATGAAGTTGCCACCTGGGTTTCTTCCCCGACGTTGATCTTGGCTTCGCCCTTCATCGAGCGCCGTGCTGACTTAACATTTTGATTGGAATAATCAGGGCCTTTCCTTCGAGGGCAGAGTTGTTTTGCGCTCTTGTTCGGCGTGACTCCTCTGTGGTTCCTCTCGGACTCGGGTTTTTCTAAATGGAGGAGACAGAGAATTAGAAGGAAAGAGAAGAAAACACCTCGCCAACATGCTTCCCGTGGTTTTACAGGACCGGGGGAAAGGTGAAAGAGGAGAAGGAAAGGAGGAGTGGAAAAGAGGAGAAGGAAAGAAAGAAAGAAAGACGGGGAGAAGTGGAATGGAAAGATCAGACTTCTCAGATCGCACCAATTACAGGAACATCCAGGAGCCAGTTTCTGCTGAATGCATTAGCAGCCGTTCCACCAATCTCTTCCCCGTACGTTTCTCTTCGTCTTTCCTCCCTCTATTTTTCTCTCTTTTTTCCATTTCATCTTACGATCCCAGTGGGGTTACCATTGGTGAGCTACATCCTGTTGGAAGTTTTCCTTCCCTGTGCTGTGAACCAGCGCTGGAGCATTTGAGGACTCGATGCAATTCAGTTTTTTTGTAACCAAACTCAACAATTGGGCGTTCACTAAGCCGCCCTTAATTATTGTCCTACCGCAAATATATAGCTTACAATAACTGTGACCGTTTACCATACAGATTCTGGGTGTGATACAATGAGTCCTTGATTTTCAGACAAGAAGACGAAAGCAGGCCCCGAATGTCTAGTTGGCAACCATTTGTATGTCGGCTGAAAGGATAGCTGTGAGACGCCATTTTAATGGGCTGTAGCTAGTTAATTAAGCTAATGTTGGCCCCCAAAGTTGGTTGAAAGCTATTGGATAGCATCCACAGCTGGCCCTTGTGTGTATGTAACCTGTAACCCAAACAAATACACACCTGGCAGAGATCTGCACTCTTCTACTGCGTTATTGATATGCTCCTTGGATGAAACGCTCGGTTATTACTGTTGGTAATAAGGTAGTTTGCCAGAAATGAGAGCAGTTAGATGAGAGAAGACTGTCACTACTCTTGAATTTTTGTTTTTCAAAAGGCTAAAGAAAGCCTCCAAACATAATATAGAGTCAGTCTAACTAAAGCCCTGTGCACACCACTCAGGGAAAGTCCAGATGGCCCAAATATTTAATTCTTCTTTTTTTTCTTCTACATATTTTCCATGTTACACCTGTTCATCTCATAAGAGTAATTTATATTCAGGAAAACACTCAGAAAATATATATATGCTTCATATTTGTGGACTAGCAAACGCTCTTGGCTCCAAAGAATGGATCCTTGGCTCCGTCTTGTTTGGCTGCCTGTTCGCCCTCTCATGGGAAGAATCGTTTCAGCCAAAAAAGAAATCATCTTCCCCCGCTGAGATTTCTCTCGACTCGAATGCATTTGGGAAAAAGAAGACTCAAACACACATTTTGCCCCAAACGCCAGCGTTCGCTCGTAACGGCGAAATTCCATCTCTCGAGAATAGATTGTATTACTTTCATTTTCTGGACAACCCACATCACAGCCGCTCCTTCCGCGGATCGTTCCAAGCGGCCGCGGCATCTCTTGACCCTAAACTCCAGGGATGATGGCTGCCGCAGATGTAGGACCGTGTCTCTGTGGCTCGTAAACGCCCCCGAAGGGATCGAGAGGAGACGACGGAGAGGGAGCCCAGAGCACGATGGGGTTCTCCGATCGCCACGAATGCGCCTTGAAGACGGCACCGGACCCTCTGCGGGACCGATAGATCGCAGGGGAGGTTGCCGTTCGGGGACAGAGGTGATATCCGTCGACTCGTGACCCGACTGTGCTGGCTCAGCGCGTCTGGGAATACCACAGAGGCGGTGATTAACTCTGTGAACACAACACATGGGGCATTCAGGCTCATGGGCAAACCTTTGGAGTCGGAAGGCAAAAATGGGTAGGAGGCAAACCCGTGCTCCTCCGCTCACGGTGTCTGCTGTGTTCGATACCCAACCCGGACACCGTGCAGGCTACACATCGTTCTGCTCCTCTCTTTGTCTGCACGGCTCCGTTTTGATTTTTTCTTTCTTCAGCCCGGCATTTTTGTGTAGGTGTGGCGCGCAGCCCACATGTGCACTTTTTCTTCTTCTTTTTTTTTTTTTCCCGGGGCAGAGGAATTTGAAACTGAAGCAAAAATACACAGGTCCTTTCATCAAGCCCTGCCATGGTGAAGAAAGAGAGGAGGGAAGGAGACAGTGAGATGACCATTAGTCTGTTCCTCTCCACTCTAGTTTCACTGGAAAGATAAGTGAAATCACATGTTGGCAGACGTTCTAGTGGAAAAGATGGAGCAGCAGAAGACGACGAAGAGGTTTGAGTTTCAGGGTGATGTACAAGATGAGGAGGAACAGAGCTGGGCAGTTATATCTAAACAGTTCAAGGAATTAGTTTTGTAACATTGATTATAACAGACGAAACCAGAGTTATTTTCCTCCCTAGGGTCATGTGTGTGACCTCGAGACCAGGACAGGGCCGAGGGCTGGCAGGCTTGCTCTAAGGTCCTGGTGATTTTACCATGATTTTGTTCTGGAAATGCACCTTATCCTGTTCTCTCTACACACCCTTGGTTCAACTGATTGATGCAAGTCCCGCATTCCTCCTTCTTGCTGCTCGGTAGTTGTTACCCACCATCTCCTGATGGAAACCGTCTGAGACCTTTTTTTCTGGGACGTAATACGGGTCAAGTGTTTCCGATAAATTGGGACACTTTTTGAATTGGACAATCAAGCCCACTTCAAGCAGCCGATGGCCAGGTGTTCTGTTATCCCCCATTCGTACGATTCATCGTGTTGAGACTACCAAGATGTTAAAAAGACACTGAAGGGAATGGGGGGGGGGGTCAAATTAATTCGAGGCCATGACGGTAAGCCCTTCTGTAAGTGCGGAAGTTCGGATCGTTTGCCCTTCTTTAGACGTGAACAAAGGACACGTGAAGCATATGGGATCCTGAACTCCCTGTTGAGGGAGATTTACCAGCTCAAAATGTCTCAGCCATCTCTGGAGATTCAAACCATGCAACAAGATTTTGCTGATCCCTCAGTCGGGCCACCGCAGCCCGTCTGTCGTCGGTTCGTCCTGTGCCATCTGACACAAACCTCCATTGATCTCCTGACTCGCACGCCGCAGCGGCACAGCCCCCCGGCAGCTCATCTTACCTGACATCCCCAGCCATTAAACAGCAAGAGCACATTTCAGTGTCTCCTCTTTTTCACGGTCCCCTTTGTTGACTGGCCTCCTCTTGGACGGCGGCCAATGCCACAGAGAGTGTGAGTGATCTACGTGAGCGGCATTTAGCCGCCCCCTCCTTCAGCCCCCCTTCCTCGCTCACTCTCCCTCGTCCGTCCTTGAGTCTGCGCCGCCGACGGCCCTCTAATCCACGCCGAGGTATAATCCCGTCCCTGGTGCCAGTGGTAATGCAGGCTTGATTTCATTGTGATGTTTAATGGGCATGGCAATGGACTGGGTTACAGGGCTGCATGGATGTGTGGCTCCCACGATGGGGGAGGTTCCCATGGGCATTCGTTTAAGTCTGCTCTCTGTGGACGATGTCAGCCCTCGCAGCACATTGCTTTTTGGTAACATCACGTGATGTGTCGGGTGCGCGGGTGGGTGAATTCATCAGTGATCGAGCACCTTTTGTGTTCGTCCGCGGCTGAACTCGCATTCTGCTGCAGCAGACGGCGCAATGTTTTTGATGCGCCCAGTTGTGGCTGCAGGCTCAAGGACCTCTTGCGGTTGCGGTGACTCCCACTTCATCGAAACACCTTTCACGGCTTGTTTCATACCGCCATTACAGCGCCTCTGCAATCCCCACTCACTGCTGTTAACCGAGTCCACCTCAGACCGTGGTGTTTGCTTCAGGTGCTCCCGTTCCTCTGCAGAGCGATGGCGATCCCTTCACTTCTCGTTAGGAGCCGCCATCAGGATAAACCTGTCCAATACTTTGGTTTCTGACCCAATTACCTGCAAAACTCAGGTTCTTTGTGTTGAAATCTTTGCATGCTTACACACTAAACGTATTGTGGAGTATTATGTTTATGGGTTGTCTGTACGTGCGTCCATCTCATTCTCCTTAGGCGACGTCGCAGGAACACCTCCATGAGGACTGAAGGGTGAAATGTGGTGGTCAAACTAATTTTCTGCTAATATAATCCATATGATAATTATGATAATTTCACACGGATGTTTAACAAGATAAAACTAGTGATGACATTTTGGACAGACATGCGTGCCATTTTCTTTTCTTTCCCTGTGAAATGAACAAAGCAGTCCCTGTGTACGTTTTGCCTCGGCAGACTGTAAGAAGATGCTTCACGTTTACGATCTCAGTCGAGTACCTCAGACTGCGTTTGGCCTTCAGGCGAATCGCGAGCTGTAAGAGGCCCCGCCCCCCCCGCCGCCTGACAGCGAGGCCTCACGTGAGCGACTCTAAAGCCTGTTTGCATCTTCAGACTCTGCATTGCATCACGCGATCATAAATGTTAAACCTCCTTCGCCTCCGCACACATCTCCGATTCATACATGCAGAGAGCACGCACGCACGGGAAAAAAAATAACAGGCACGTGAAAAACACGACGGGGTTTCTCTTTTTTTAACGTCTTCCCAGGCTCGTGTTTACATGCTCGGCCCGTCTCTATCTGCCCCTGGAGGTTCGGGTTGGAAGATGACGGATGATGTTAGGTGGACCGGATGATGAACGTAGACTCTTTTTATTTATTTTTTTATTTATGTTTTTTGGATTTCCTCTTCAGTCCACGGTTTTCCCCTCTCGAGTGCGCTCTGTCTGCCGAGAGGGAAGAGCGGAGGAGAAAGCGAGTGAGAGAGTGCACATCAGGGATGTTAAAGAAGCACTCGTTCCCCCCCCGATCGGTTCCTGTTTCCATCGTCCGTCTTTCCACGGCTCCATCCATCCCCTCACACCTCGCTCATTTACTTTCCTCTTCTGTCCTCCCTCCACAAGCCCCCTAAAGTCCACTTTCTCTGCGTTTCTTCACCCCCACCCTGTATTTTTTTCTTTTTCTTCTTCTTTTTTCTCTCCCCCCCCCCCCATTTGCAATTACAGTAATATGTAACATCAGGCGTGGTGAGATTTAGGGCTTTACCTTACATAACCCCAGGATTTAGCCGCAGGGTTTTAAGGCTTCTCTGAGCCGCTGAGCCGGAGGGAGGGGAAGGGGGGGAGGCAGGCAATCGGGCCTCTTTAAAATATTTTCAAATGACTGAAATCCCCAAAGGGCCTATGAGCACGTCGGGATAGGAAGGCTTTGAGGGCCGCGATGTGGCGCAGACCGTCATTATTTAGTATTACCACGGAGCCTGATCCATTTAAAACACGGCCCGCTCGGCCCCGGCCGGGGCTGGAGGCGGGTCAACACGCGGCCGCTGACATGGTCATGGAACGCCTCCACACACACACACACACACACACACACACACACTGTTGCTGTCTCTTTTAGGTTTTATAGCAGGAACACTCGTGTATATATATATATATATATATATACATATATATATATATATATATATATATATATATATATATATATATATACACACGTTACTTTAATGTGGCCCAGTATTCTACTCGATGAATGCTCCCACACACACACACACACACACACACACACGCACACGCCAGTACACATGCCAAACTGAGTTGTTAGTAAGAGGGCTGTTTTGTGTGCGTATTTATACTGTGTGTGTGTGTGCGTGTAACATAGTGCAGGAGAGCTTTTTATTTTTATTTAATTTGATATGAATTCATATAAAGCTGTAAAAGTGTTAGTGGCGTAGGTTTTTTTGGGTCACCGCGCCGACCAAAAGCCCCGATTTTGATTTTTAACATTTTTATTTTTATTCCCCCTCGAGGCATGCCAAACGGACAGGCCGTAAATTTGAAATAATGAACTGCCTGGTGTGACTTGGCGAAGTGAGAAGAGAGGGGAAGCAAGTCTGCGGAGGAGGGGAGCTGAGTACGACCTGGTGGAGGGAAAGAAATCACACAAAAACCTCCACGGAGAGCGGAGAAGAAAAAGAAAGAAACGGACGATCATGGGAAGAGCAGAGCGTGCTGAGGAAGAGCGTGTAGAGGAAGAGTGTGCTGAGGAAGAGCGTGTGGAGGAAGAACATATGGAGGAAGAGCGTGTAGAGGAAGAGTGTGTGGAGGAAGAGTGTGTGGAGGAAGAACATGTGGAGGAAGAGTGTGTGGAGGAAGAGTGTGTGGAGGAAGAACATGTGGAGGAAGAGTGTGTAGAGGAAGAGTGTGTAGAGGAAGAGTGTGTGGAGGAAGAACATGTGGAGGAAGAGTGTGTGGAGGAAGAACATGTGGAGGAAGAGTGTGTGGAGGAAGAACATGTGGAGGAAGAGCTATGGGGAGGAAGAGCATGATGTGTTGGTGGAGCGTGTGGAGGAAGAGCGTGTGGAGGAAGAGCGTGTGGAGGAAGAGCGTGATGTGTTGGTGGAGCGTGTGGAGGAAGAGCATGTGGAGGAAGAGCGTGTGGAGGAAGAGCGTGATGTGTTGGTAGAGCGTGTGGAGGAAGAGCGTGTGGAGGAAGAGCGTGTGGAGGAAGAGCGTGTAGAGGAAGAGCGTGTGGAGGAAGAGCTATGTGGAGGAAGAGCGTGTGGAGGAAGAGCGTGTAGAGGAAGAGCGTGTGGAGGAAGAGCGTGTGGAGGAAGAGCATCAGTGGCGGTGACGCGCTCAACAAGGTTTGTTTCCCGTGGAAAGAGCCCTCTTCTTCCTCAGCGTCTTAGGGCAACATCTTTAATTCCTCCCTGAGCTGGTGGAGGTTTTAGGATGTAAAGCTTCCAGGATTAGGGCCTGTACGAGGGGAAGACACGGACGTGAAGCCGGGATGAGCCCCGCCCCTCTCCCCTCCACCCACAGGCGGGGTCGCAGAGACCACGTCCGACCGCCACTTCTTCTTTTTTTCTCCCCCAAAAGGGGCTTTGAACCATTGCGTGCCGCGCGTCTTACTGCAGGGATGAGGAGAAGATGAAGGAGATGAGTTGGAGATTAAAGCGAGGGATGGACGTGGGGCTTTTTTTTTTGGCAAAAGGAAGTTCGACTTAACGACACACTCTTAAGATGCGAGAGGAAACGTGCCAAAAGTTTGTTAAGATCTGATCAACACAGTTTGCGTAGAGGTGAACACGAGCAGCACACATCTGTAGCGTTTCCAACCACCGAGGCTGAAGCCACTTCTCTGTTTAGCCGCCCTCCTCCTCTTCCTCCTCCTCCTCCTCCTCCTCCTCCCCTCGCTGGAGTTTTCACACTCTCATAGCTGCTCAGCCCAGGACCTGCCTCCTGCTATTTTTCAGGGCCTTTTACTGGTCTTCCTGTGTTTTTAACGGGCTTTTACAACCCGGCTGCAGCTGCAAAAGAGAGCGAGGGAGTGTGGTCGGGGAGCGGGGCAGTTAGAGGAGGGAGGGAGAGGGAATTCAATCATGAAACGAGGACCATATTTTCCATGCCGCACTAAAATGAGGACTTTCCATTTTTCCTCTTTCTTTCTCTCTCTCCTTCTCTTTCCTTCTCTCTCTCTCTCTCTCTCTCTCTCTCTCTCTCTCTCTCTCTCTCTCTGCAGCTGCTCGTCAGTAGTTGTCTGTTTGTTTGTCTCTGCCTCCCCCCTCGCCTCCCCCTCTCTGCCTTTTAGCTCATGTGAACTTTGCTTTTTTTTTTGCGTCACGCTTCTTTTTTCTTCTTTTTTCTTTCCACTGCGCAGCGTCTCTGCTTTCGATTAAAGTCGGGGAAAAAGGCAGCAGATCCCGCTCTCTCTCGCAACTATAACTAACAGAGACGCCATTTCCATTTTCCTCAAACACACACACACACACACACACACACACACGACTCCGTTCTTTCCACAGCCGTTTGTTTAGGCCACGCGGCTCAGTGAAAACTTCGCTGCCAGTGTTTGTTGAGCTTTCTGGGCGCGAGCATCTTGAACCGATGCGGCCTTCCCATCTGCGTTTTGACCATCGCAGAAATAAACTATCTCCTCGCCGTGCGGCGGTGGGGCCGGAGGGCCAAAGAGCCGGGGGGCCGAGCCCCACCGTGGCACCGTAGCTCCCGTCACCAGCTGCAGGGTAAAGCCGTCGCTCTTTCGTAAAAAAAAAGCTTCAAAATCATCTCCGTCCACGGGATTCGATCTCATGCCTCCATCCCCAGCATCCTCTAGACCCCCCCCCTCTTCTCACCCTCTCCACCGGCCGCAGCCACAGCCAGACGCGCTGTTGCAGCCGAGTGGGCCGCAAGCATCTGTTTACAGCTTCTCCTTCTGCAGCATGAGATAATGATGGCCAGATACAGCCCACAGTAAAATAAACACGCTGCCACCTCCCCGCTGCCGGCCCGGGTTTAGAGCACATCCTCATGGAGGAGGGTCCCCTCGGTGGATCCGGACCTAAACCGAAGAGGCCCTCTTTTATAATTAAATAAATAAGGGGATTGTTTTAGTGGAGGAACTCGTGGGCCGCTTGCAGAAGGACGGCAGCCCCCTGTGGTCAAAACGCTTCAACAGAAGACGTTTGCTCTTCCTCTCAGTGCGAGCGCCGAGCGGTGCCGTGTGCAGCACGAGGTAATATATGGGAATGAAGCGTGTGCTGTAACCTGCGCCGGGCACCAGATGGGTGGAGATTATTGCATCCAGTTTGGGTCAAGAAGGGTCGACGTCCACAGAGTAAAGCAAATTACATTTTGAATTCTTTCCCGTCGGCGTTTCGGTGTTTGGATCCTTTAACTTATTCAAACTCGTATATTCTGACATCATCACAATACACTATGCTTTTGTCTCTGTTGGGTCCTCTTCTCGTTCTAACGTGAACCATTAATATTCACGTCTACACGCAGCTGTAAATATACGCAGATTAGCGTAAACTAAGCTAGTTTTTTAACTAGTACCTGCTAGCGGCTGCGTAGCTACCAAACAGCTACCATTAGCTTGCTTACACATTTAGATCAAAGAGCCACAGATGTTATGAAATACTGGTTGACACATTTGACCCGACATGTAAACTGGGAGGATTTAAAAAAATCTTTTTTACATTCCAAAAAACACTCAAAAGCGAACAAACTCGCTGTTAGCATTAGCATAATCGGTTATCTTCAAGCTTCCAAGTTTCATTTCCGTCTGAAAGCCGGTGAAGAAGAGAAACGGGAGAGGCCGGCTCACTTCCCTGTCGTGTTCCCGGCAAACCGAAACCCTTTGATCAGCTCATCGTATATCCATGGGCCTCCACGAGAAAACAAACCATTCAAAGTGCCGCGACTGCAGCCGATGGAGTGTGAACCATGGCTGCCGTCTGCTCACATGTGCCCCTCCCCCCTCTGTGTGATGGCTGTAAATCTCCCAGTGCTTCCCCAGCGAGGCTGACGGGAGGCAGACGTGGTGACAGCTGAGACGGAGAGCAAACCAGAGCTGGCTGCCTGTCACATGTTAATCCAAGGAGTACACAGGAGTACACAGGAATACACAGGAGTACACAGGAGTACACAGGCGTTCCCATGACATGCGTCCTCGTTCACGCGGTTTGATCCGACTCAGAAGCCATCGCGTCCTCGGTGTGTCGTTGCCACAGTCCCACCTGTTCCTCACCTGAATCCACTCGCAAAACACCCGCAGGGGTCCCTCAGGCTCCTCGGGGGCCTCAGGAGAACCCCTGCACACACACACACACACACACACACAGACACACACACACGCTGCAAATGGAAAACATCACTTCATCATCTAAACCCGGTTCCTTTTCTCAGTCCAGCCGTGCAGCCTCCTCCTCCTCCTCCTCCTCCTCCTCCTCCTCCTCTTCGCTATCTCTCTTCCTGTCTTCCCGTGTCATCGAGCTCATTCCTCTCTTCTCCTTCGTGCTCCATCACCCTCCCTTCTTCCCTCCCCAGCTCTTCTCTCCTTCCCGGTTCCTTCTCTCTCTCTCTCTCTCTCTCTCTCTCTCTCTCTCTCTCTCTCTCTGTTTTTCATAAACTTCTGGCCGGGCTTCGGCAGCGATTCCCCGAGTCGTAGCGTACGAGACGTTTCTGAGCGACGGCCAAACAGATGCAGGCTCCTCTGGTCGGGCCCCTCGACTTGAAACATCCTCTCTCCATTTTATAGCGCGGAGGCCCGGGCAGCGGGGCGCTGGCATTTCTTTGCAGCGGCAGAGCCTTGTGGCTGCGGGGTTCCCGTCCGGGTTTAAAGGAGCGATGTGCAGGATGTGCTGTCATCCAGCGGCGAGGCTGCAGATTGCATCCATTCACAAGCGTGTCGGCGGCCCTCAGGTGACGAGAAAACACACAGGGGTCTGGTTTGTCCGTTCTGGGCTACCGTAGGAACATGCAGAATCCTGATCCATGCCTAAAATCCCACACTGTCCTGTGTTAACATTTACAAAACAATATTTCATTTTATTACTTTGGAAAGATGCCGCCCGTCTTATTTATCCGTGATAATCAGGCCCGACGTCACGATCACACGTCTCTATTGTGAGGACTTTGTTATTTAGCCTCATTATAGTTCCAGATTTTATGGCATAAGTCTTTGAAGGTATCATTTTGACTTCTTTTCTCTGGTTATTCACTCTGCGCATGTATTTATTTTTCTTCTTTTCAAACGAGGTCAGATGTGCAGACGTGCGTGGAGACGCGTGACGCTGGGAGATGATAAGATAATAACACCGAGGTCAGACCCGCTCATTGACCAATATGTCCAAAAAAATGTTGAACTGGCTTAAGTGGATTGGCGACTGTTTAATCTCGCTTTGCCGCGTCGATGCAGATGAAGAGGAGCTCTGAAAGCTTTTCATCTGGGTTAATAAATTAATAGATGGATTGATACATGGCCGGAAATAAATCTTCAATTATCAGCTTGAGCGAGGGGGAGAGAGCCGTAAGCCGGCCCAACTAGGCCAATCCCGCGTGTCCGTCGCGTACGGGCCCGAGAAAAACCGACGCGCTTGTTCCTCCGCGTCAACGCCGCACCATGAGAACGTTTCTCAGGAGGTCGTGGTGCGACCCGGAGGGCCGAGACTCGCCACCGGATCGCTTCGCCCCCCCGGTGCCCTCTGGGAGCGTTCGTCAGCCGGCGTGCCGCCTCCTCTGGGGACGCCACGCAGAAGGCTGTGGCCGCCCGACCCCTCGGGCCAAAGGGGGTCACCCAGGGACGCAGACCGACGAGCTGACGCGTCCACCGGGCGGGCGACTCGCAGACAGCTGGTGGTCAAAGGTGGCCTTTCTATCTGTGCCCTCATTTGGCTGATTGTTTTTTCTCCGGCCTCATCTGCTCTCTCTCTCTCTCTCTCTCTCTCTCTCTCTCTCTCTCTCTCTCTGTCAGCTGTAGGTATGCAGATCAGGCTGTTCCACTTTGGATCTCTTTGTGATCGGGGGAACGGGGACGTGTGTAGATCAGCTCCCAAGTTTACTGCAGCGCTAGTCGGTGTTTAGCCACCGTTTGTGCCCCCCCTCTGCGTGTGTGTGTGTGTGTGTGTGTGTGTCCTTATTTGACCTCCCCGCTCTGCAAGGTCTGAAGGCGTGCAGCGTGAGTCATGCACACGCTGCTCACGCTGTAAAGCTGAGATGTTTATAAACGCAGCAAACGGCAAAAGAAAGAAGAAAAAAAAACAGCGGACGCGCAGAGCAGCTCACAAATCACGGCCGTCATACATCACGCCTCCGTTGGCAACACCCAGGGAGGATGTGGGCTTTTTTTTTTTTAACAGAACCATTCATCGCTCCCCTAATTCATTAGTCCAAATGAGCATTTATGCAGAGCACACATTATTTTTACGGGCCGGCTTTATGTGCCTGTGTGGAGCTTTTTACGGCCCTCGTAAAACACGTCCTCCAAGCCCCAGATAGATTTGGGAGCGTTTATTTGCATAGTTCACAAAACCCAAAATAAACCGTTCCGTGTTCCCCGGGTCCCAGCGCGGCGTGGGGATCGGACCGGGAGGCCCGTCGGGGAGATGGGGGGGGAGGAGATCATTCTGTTCACATCGTGGGAGGAGCGACAAATCGCGCTCGTGGTGCTGAACCCTCAGAGCTTCATCGTCCTCGTCAACGCATTGCTTTGGCGCGCGAGTGCCATGTTGTTGTGCACATGAGTGTTGGGAAATATCCTCATAATGACCACGAGCGCCACCACACCTCCTCTCAGTGCACAGGACGAACCAACACCGGGGCAGGAGAAAGACAATATACTTGCAATTGATACAATATCTCCTCTTCTTATAGGAAAAGAGGAGAATTGTTTTCATTTTTCTTTACTTTTTCTTTGAATTTGTCGCCGCAGGTACAGATAACACGTGATCAAACCTTCGCCCGACACTGGAGCTTTAACGCACGCTGACGGGACGTCCACGCGACCTCCGTGACCGTTAGCGGCTCGCTCCGTTTATTTTTAGCCGAGCCGGACTGTGCCGCTCGCCCAGCGGCTGCTAACGCTAACGCTAACGCTACCGAGCGCTCAACCGCTAGGTGATGTGTGTGTGAGGTTTGTCAACAAGGAGGAGGAAGGGAGGGGGGGTTGAGCATAGTTGAGGGTAACTGGCTGGTTATAAAGTGTGTGTGTGTGTGTGTGTGTGTGTGTGTGTGTGTGTGTGTGTGTGTGTGAACCCTGCCGTGCTGGGTTTGATCGCCCTGCTCCCTCGCTGTTGCCCTGTGCGCTGCCTCCGCCCCCTCCACCCTCACACCCTCCCCACCCTCTCTCCTCCTCGGCTCTGCCAACAAGTCTCTCTTTCTTTCTCATTCCCCCCTTTTATTCTCTCCGCTCACGTCTTTCTTGGCGAGGCAAAACGTTCCCACAGCTCTCACAGCCCCTTCCCCCCTTTTCTCCCCCCCCCCACTCTCACTCTATCACCTCCCCCCCCCCCCCTCCACACACACACACACACACATCTCCCTTTTTTCCCTCTATCTCTCTTTTTGCTTCTTGTCTTTACTTCCTCTCGTCTGCCTCTCTTCTCCCTCTGTTCTTTCTGCTGCCTCCCCTCCTCCCTCCTCCTCCCTCCTTGTCTGTCTCTCTCACCCTTTCCCTGGCAAAAGACTGGCATCACATGATACATTCCCTCATGTGCCCAGACCCCCCAACCCCTCCCACACACACACACACACACACACACACACACACACACACACACGTACTTGCAGCTGTACATCTTACCCTCAGCTGTGTGTGCATGAAACTCAATATACGTAAACACGTAAATCAGTCCGTTTTTTATTGTTATTCTTCTTTGTGTGTCCATGGGGTCAGGCCCACGGTGAGTCAGGGACACACAACAAATAACTTTTCTTTTTTTGGGAAAGGGAGGGGGGGGGGGGGGGTTAATGTTCAAACTAGCACCGAAGGGTTCCTGTTGAAAATATATTTCAGACGTTGGTCGGCGTTGTGCCAGGACACTTTCTCCCCCAAACGCTCCTCTCTAAAGCCCTGCTGAAACCTTCCCCACTCGCCTCGCTCTTCAACCCTGCGAGAGGCAGATTTCTTTAGCATGTGTTGCAGCGTTGACCCCCCCCCCCTCCGCCCACCACCACCACCACCACCTCCTCCTCCTCCTTGCCCTCCTCCTCCCTCTCTCCACTGCCGGCAAGCGACACCTGCTGGCCAACCGGAGCAACGGCGCCCTCTCTCTCCGCACAGGTGCAGTTCGACGGGAGAGTTTGGACGTGGGAGCCGAGCGCGGACGGTTTCAGAGCGAATGAAAGACGAGCGCGTAAAATGGTGGCAGTCTTCTGACGGCAGCTTCATGTGGACGTCCTCCCTCCCTGAGCATCGCAGCTCATCAGCATAGGCACAGATAAAAGAACCGGGGGAGCAGGGGGGGGGTACACATGGGCACCCAGCCAGCCGCTCCCCAACACCCACCCTCCTCTCTCTCCCTCTGGTTGAATCCCTTCAGGCCTCCCCTCCCCCCTCCCCCCTCCGGCTCTGTGTGGCGTTGGCACCGAGAGGGCGCAGGCGGCACACAGACGGCCACGCAGATGGGCAACGGGGCAACGCAGGGGCTGCCTCGCCACACCTGCTCCTTCCTGGCACGGGGTTCAGGGGGGGCATGCGGCCACGCACACACACACACACACACACACACACACACACACACAGATAAACACAGATGTGCATCCAACGCAGGAATTATCTCTCTCAATTTATTGACCCCTCCCCCCCTCGTGGGGAGCAGACACGTGAGGAGACTCCCACGAGCCGCTTTCCCCAAACGCCGATGCACGCTTCCACGTTTTTAATATATAAACGATATATATATATGTATATGTATACATATATATATATATATATATAAGAGCGCCCGTCTGCCTCCCACTCGGCCGCTCGGCCTGTCAGTCACAGATGTTTACGCGCTTTATCTCCAAACCGGGCCTCAACATGTGCTCCACGCTGAGGGAAAAATAAATAAATAACAAAAATCCCTCCACACACACCATGAACGTAAGACGCAATCACACATCCGTAGCCGCCCCGAGTGATGTATTTATAGTCGGGCGCCCACACGTTCACACTCCACGCCACGAATGCCGGCACAGAAAAACACATTTCACAATTAATCACGTCGCCCCACGCCGCGCTGTCACATAGAGTTACACGCAGGGCAATTTTTGGGCGAACTAAACGGAGCGGCGCCGCCGTCACTTTTTCCACGACCGCGCGTGGGAACAGAGATCCACGATTGGAGACTCGGGGGATGGAGGGAGGGAGGGGGGGCAGGGAGGTGTTGGCGCTGGAGGAGCAGTTGGAGCCGCTGCTTTACTCGGTCGGGGGCGGGACGTGGAGGCCAAATAAACTTCCCCAGGGAAGCGTCCAGAAAGCCGAAAGGAAAAATCCATCCCAAGCCCTGAGTGTTATTCCTACAGTCTTTGAACGCTCCGTTGACAGTAAATGGGCCTTCAGTCCAGTCACAGGACATTTGCACCGTTCGGAGGATGCAGCCAGTCCTCCGTGATGGACCTGAGCCCAGAGAGCGCTGGGACATCAGTCACTCAGCGTGCTGATGACGGCCGTAGTTTCAACCATTTATTGTTTCAGGTCGATTCCCTCACTGAGGTCGGTGTGAGAGGAGAGTCGACGGGAATGTCGCTTTCAGTTCATTCCCAAAAAGGCCGCCGTCGGACGGTCCAAAATAAAACGTCCCACTTCTTTTCCTTCACCACTTTCATGAGAAAAGGTCCTGAGGGGAGGGAAGGAGCCACGCGGTGAGAGAATTAGGCAACTTGATCAGGCATCAGATAGCCAGCGGCATGCTGGGTAGTGGAGCAGCCTCAGGTGCTAGCTGGGTTAGCTTAGCTCCCATCTCCCTCTCCTCCCGGGGCAGTTTGGTCCGTCTGGTTGGTTCAGTGATCGTCTCAAAGTCCGCTGCACTTCATTCTGCTCCCCACGCTCCTCGTGGTGAAGATGCCAATAAAACATCACCTGTTGTCTCCGGTATTGTGCATGAAAACATGTTAGTTTGTGTTTTATTGCGTGACTTTCTGAGCAGACCGCCACCGGACACGTTTTCAAAAAGACTCTTGGAAACTGCTCTTTCAACCAAAATGTGAATTTTCGGTTTTAAATCCGTAATGAAGCAAAATCCCAAGAAACGTGTTGGCGGCGGGGTCATTCATGGGACACCTCAACGGCTCCAGTGTCCAATCAGAAGCACCGGCTTAAAAAAACCCGAGGCCAAGATGAGCTTTGCTTTGGAGAAGATTGAAGTTTTCAAAACCGGAAACAAATCGGAGGGGGTTGAGGAGAGAAGAGAGACGTGCGGGGATGAAGGAGGTGTTGGAGGAGGAGGAGGAGGAGGAAGAAGAGGAGGAGGAGAAAAAAGGTTGAAATGAAGTCCAATAAAAGAGCCGAATGAACATCTGTGTGGGATAGCCGTGGATTAAGAGGGGGTGGGAGGGGGGTTGGAACATTTTAAGCGCATTAAAGATTAAAAAAAAAAAAGGTCAGAATGTTTAGCAACATACCGATAAACCTCTTAAGCGAAACCCAATTGGGGAGGCTGCTTGGTTTCTTTATCCGGGAGGGGTGGGGGGGTGGAAAGAGGGGGCGAGACCAGAGGGCGCAGACACACACACTTAAACTGTGTGTGTGTGTGTTTAATTGTATATATATAAACATACGTGTCAATCGGGGCAGTCTGCTTTGCATCCGTCTCCATACATGCTCGCTCTTCTGGACACATGTGCACTGTAATCCAATCCACACGCACTCAACACCACAGCTGCAGTCCCACGTGAACCCAGAGCCCGAGCTGACCCCCCCCCCACCTCCCTGCACACACACACACTCGCACTCGCAGAGAAACGACAGGGTTTGGACTTGAACACCACGTCTCGTATAGGCCGAAGGGAGGGGGGGTTATAGCATGAGGGAGTGAAGGGGGGAGGGAGGTGAAGAGGGAGAGAACAGGGCCGGATTTGTCTGCGGCGCTCTCGAGCAGCCGGAGGAAGAGGCCCCTGTCATTCGACTGTGAACTGAACCTCGCCTGTCCCCGAATGACACCGCACGCAGACGGGCGGAGGCGGAGGCGGAGGCGGAGAGTCAAACGGGGTCACGGGCCTCCGCTCTGCAGACGCACGTATTTATATACGTGATGGCGGCCGGGCGGCCTCAACGCCACGGCCTTCTGCTGCCGGCCCTCGGCTGGCCCCGTCTATTTCTCGTCCGTCATAGTTTTTGACCCCGAGCTCCAGTAATTTAGTCTGGCACTCCCATGAAGTTTGAGGACTTGTGGGATCAAGAATAGAACGGTGGACTCCATGTCCAAAGATGCATAACCCTACACTTCCCACAATGCACTCAGTAGAGCTTCATTTATGAGTCTATCTGCCACTGTGACATCATCGTGACATCACAGTAGTTCTCCTCATGGAGATAAAAATGGTGATTTTTAGATTTTCTTTGAGGGGTTTTCTGCTCAGCGGGCCGGACTGACCTCCAACCGCCTTCGTGTTTCAACACCCACCTGTTGAGTCTTATCTCCGCTGTTGGTTTTACTGCCACTAACTTTCACTTTGTGCACATTAGATTATGAAGCTGTGTGTGTGTGTGTGCGTGTGTGTGTGTGTGTGTGTGTGTGTGTGTGCTCGCAGCGTAAAAACAAACACTTTGAGCTGCTGGGTAAATTGACGCTTGTTTGAGCCGCGCGCGCCCGTGTATGAATATGCGCCACGAGTCCATTAGCGTGACCGAGCGTGCTTCACGTTCAAGTGTCTTTTAATGATTTGTGTGTGTGTGTAGAGGGGTTGTTGTGCGTATGATGAATGGAGCGATTAAGTAAGTGTGATCTTTGAGTGTGTGTACATTAGCCCGGCTGTGAGTTCTTAGCCTCCGTCTGCATCTGCCGTGTGATAAATGTATGGCCAGTGTTAACGTTTGTGTACACACTCTCACAGGAGTATATCATCCAGCCGACCAAGGAAACCAATGGACTCGCTCTGTGTGCGATTAGAGCGATAGCGCCGTGTGTTTGATGGCGCCTGTGCGTGTGCGTGCGTGTGTTTGTGTGTGTGTGCTGTATTATCTCTGGTGAGGCGTATGCAGGGGGCCTTGGGGCGACTGTGTGCAGGAGATAAGGCTGATTCATCCGAGTGTGTGTGTGTGTGTGTGTGTGTGTCCATGTTGGGCTCATTCTAACCAGTGTGTTGCTAAACGCTCATTTGGTGACATACTGTGTAGAGGGGGCGAGTCCCAAAAAGCACCCAGAGCACGGCGGCGTCTCTCCGATGCTCGTGTGTTTCCTAACCTCTTGCCTGCAGAGGACTGAACATGTTTCCTACCGAGGAGACACCGCTGCTTCCTCTCCTGAGATCCGGCGGTGGTTTTGAAGTTCAAACTAAAGCGTCATGGAGAGAGAAAAAAAGACCAACATCCAGGAAGGTCGCGACAAACCCTCAGATAAATGGTCACCCGGCTCGTTTCAGCGCCAGCGTTCACCGGCCAAAGAGACAGACATCTTTTTTTTTTTATTTTGCTCCACCACTTTCCTGGCCGACGGTTGGCGTCCTTGAGGACGGTGGTCGAGGAGAGCGAAGCGTCCGCCCCCGTCCTCCAAATCCCGCTTGAACGCCAACGTGAGCGAAGTGCGTGTAAAAATGCAGGAGCACCGATGGAGCCGTGGCGCATGCCAAGAAGGACACGTTGCCTTCCACAACAACCGCTCATCATTAGGTGGGCTGCTGCGGCGTGCCATCCCCGTCGCCATGACAATCTGGCACCCCAATTTTTTTGGCTGGGAAACAGTGGCGTGTGTGCGTGTGTGTGTGTGTGTGTGTGTTTTTTCCGAGGCACGCAGGTTTAAACGGTTTTTAACGGTTTTGCGGTTGTCGGGACGCGCGGCGCCGGAGGCCTCGGGCTCCAATGAGTTTCTTTTCTCGGTTCATCCTACACGATCGCCTCATTTGCTTTGAGGGATTCCTGTACTTCCCTGTGTACTTTACGAGTGTGTGTGTGTGTGTGTGTGTGTGTGTGTTTGATCGTGTCTCGTCTTTTTTGAACTCGTCTCCGTAACAACCGGGCCCTCGCAGGACTGCAGACAAACGTCCCGGTGGTTTCTGTCCTCACTTCATTTGCATTGCATATCCTCTGTAGGTCTTTTTATCTTTTAAGACCATTGGGTCCGAGTGCAGGAGAGAGAGAGAGAGAGCGAGAGAGAGCGTGAGTGTGTGTGTGCTTCGCAAGCATGTGTGTTTTTTGTGTGTGTGTGTGTGGGTGTGCCGTCAGCTAGCAGGAATGCACGGCTACCGCCAAAGCTAAGATGGCTGCCAAGCGCTAAGATGGCTGCCAGGATTCCGCAGAGAGCGACAGCGCGCGTGAGAGAGAGAGAGAGAGAGAGAGAGAGAGAGAGAGAGAGAGAGAGAGAGAGAGAGAGAGAGAGAGAGAGAGAGAGAGAGAGAGAGAGAGAGAGAGAGAGAGAGAGAGAGAGAGAGAGAGAGAGAGAGAGAGAGAGAGAGAGAAAAAAGGGGGAAGCGGGGACGGGACGAGGCACTAGAGGAGAGGAGACGAGGCACTAGAGGAGAGGAGACGAGGCATTAGAGGAGAGGAGACGAGGGAGGAAGACGCCAAGGTGGACTGAGATTGAGGGAAGGAGAGTTGTGAGAAAGAGACAAGAAACTCTCCCTCTCTCTCTCCTGTGTGAGGAAACCCAGAGTGACGGTTTAGTTTGTCTCTCTTTGTTGTTGTTGTTGTTGTCTTGCTTCTTTTGGCGACGCACAGACAGCGTGAATGGTGCGGCATGTTGTCTTTTTTTGCTGGCACATCGCTGCCACTAATG
>NW_027175887.1:1842861-1910361 GCF_023055335.1 Clinocottus analis
TGCCCATCTCCCGCTGCAGGACTGAAATGGAGCTTTATGCAA
Organism: Clinocottus analis; assembly: GCF_023055335.1. Taxonomy (NCBI): domain Eukaryota; kingdom Metazoa; phylum Chordata; class Actinopteri; order Perciformes; family Cottidae; genus Clinocottus; species Clinocottus analis. The sequence goes on from NW_027175887.1 coordinate 1,842,904, forward strand.
GTCTCCCACGGAGGTAGTCGCACTCATTACCGAATGTCTCCCTTGATCATAATGTAACACGGGCGGCGGCGGACACACACACACACACACACACACATGCATGTCACACAGATATGCGCACGGGCTCAAGCCCACAGTTGAACATTGCTGGATCGGCGAAGAGATGCCCGCCCATTTTATCGGCCACAGATGTGACGAGTCGGTAGGAATCTGCCGACACGCGCACAAATGAGTTCCAGCGTCGCGGCGTGCACGTCTCCGTGCTGCGCTGCTCCAGAGCCCGACACACAACACACACGGCCTGGTGTCTGTCTCGCTGCGGATCCAGTTGCGCGGCTTCGTCCCCTTCGGCCAAACCGTAATGCGACGAGAAAACATGCGAGGGGAAGCCGTGATATTTTATAATTCCTCTTCTTTCTCATGACTTCTTGTAGTGCGGTTGCGCGGCTGACTACGGGGAAGGTCCGCACCCATACGCTGTTATTGAATGTCCCCGCAAATGATATGCGTGTCTTTCAAGCCCATTGCCCGTTAGTTAGTTCCAGTTAGAAACCGGTCTGACATAAGCAGATAAAAACAACAACAACGTGATTAATCCCAACATACAAGACATTCCTCTTACTCCCCCTCCCCTCCAACCTCTTTTCAGGAATTTAACCAACGTCCTCCTCTCTTTTTTCCCTCTCAGCTCCAACAAACGCAAGTCCATTGACGACAGCGAGATGGAGAGCCCGGTGGACGATGTCTTCTACTCGGGCCGCTCCCCGGCGGCTGGCAGCAGCTCCCAGTCCAGCGGTTGGCCAACGACGTGGATGCAGGTATTGCGCTCCGACCTTTTCCCCCATCTCATCCCGCATGCTTCCCGGACGCCTTTCCCTGGAGCGGGGCCGAGGTCCACGTCACGTCAGACCATTTGATTGGATTTCTGAAGCGCAATCCCCAGATTAAAAAAAAAAGATAATGACGCTCTGGTGGGGGCTGCGACAGAAGCAGCTCCTCCAGGGTTTTTACTGACTCACAGCGGCTTCCCACCAAATTGAAACGCCTGAAAACGTGTTTATTTCTCTCAGATGGTAAAGAAATAGTTAGACATTTTCAGGAAATATTGTGTTTCAGCAGCCGGTCAGGTAGGAAGGAGGATTGTTTATCCACTTCTGCCAGTGTGGCACCAGAAAAAACAAACACGCCAAGTATGTTTCCAGCCTTCGTGCTAAGCTAAGCGACCCGGCTGTACAGTCATGAGAGTGGTCTTATTCTTTCTCTCCAAACAAATTAGTGTATTTCCCAAAATCTTGGAACTATTCCTTCAAATCTTCACGGCTGAATAAACAGTTTAAGTTCAGAACGAAAGAAAAACATCCTGAGGTCTGAGACTGTTATCGTCGCTTGTGGCAACAAGCGATTGACAAAATATGTTTTCAGGCCGTTTATTACGAATTCAACACTCACTGACTTGAAATGGACCAGAAGCCACGCCTCCTTCCCTCCTCACCCCCTCCTCTCATCATCATCCATTCACAGCCTCTCCTCACAGCATTGAACCCCCGCCGAGCAGAGCAGACCTGTTTGAGGTAGAAAGACCGCCATTAAGCCACGGCCCAGTTTTACAGCCTTTACGGCACGCAGCGCGGCCTTAAAGGCCAGTTCACCCCAACAACTGTACTTCCTGTTTTCCGTTCTGGTTTTATTTGCAGAGTTAAAACTTCTACCGCCACCCGAGTACAATGAAAGTGAGGGGAAATATCTTTTGTGGTTAAAAAAAAAACAACATTTGAAAAAAAGTTTGTGAGAACACTTTTCATTGAAACCGTAAAAAAAGACCTGTAAAGTCTGAGCTCTGGAGGTCTGCGTATTACCCCGAGAGGCCTGGACATTGTTTTCTCAAACGACACGGAACTGTAGAGTTTTTCCAGCATTAAGTTTATATATACGAGCGCCGACCGACCGCACCTCGGTTGTTAGGCTCGGAGGCACAAGTCTCGACGGCGGACACCTCAAAACCTCTGCAGATGAAACCTGAAACTAAACGTTTACGAGGCGGAAGGGACCCATTACTCAGAGCGCAGACGCAAACGCTTTTAACCATTTAATCCTCGTGTTTGTCGTCTGGGTTGCCGGTGAGAAGAGCGGCAGAGATGTATATATTTTATGGCCTTTAGCGCTTAACATTCATTGAGTTTAACTCCTGGATGATGTCTGAGACTGTCCACATGCTACAGATACGAACATCGCTCTCTGAAGCGCTGCAGACTTCTGTTTGTACAATCCCTTCTGTGTTTAGTTTACATTAGATAAGCGCTCATCAAAAAAAACATTTTGACATTTTCCGGCCAAATATTTGACGAGGCGACTGATACCACGATGTACAGTAACCATGAAGCTACATCCAGCAACTCATTAGCTTAGCAAAGACTGGACAAGAGGAAATCTACATGTAATAAGTTCAGTTTCTGTGTGAATAGGACCAACACAGTATCACGTTAGCTGTTTTATAAAGGCATCTGCCCAAACACTCGTCCATTGCTGCAAAAACATGTCTCATGACGTCATGGCCTGAGTAATGGGCTTCAGAACATCGAGTGTTTCCATTTCTTGTGCTAAGCTAACCGGCCTCTGGCTTTACTTTTACTTCAGACAGGACCATGCTAGCTTTTTACCCCCTGTTTACAGTCTTTGTGCTAAGCTAACGCTAAGCTTCCCAACTTCTGTAGCTCCATGTGTACCGTACGGGTCGTGACCGTGGTATCGATCTCATCTCCCAGCAGCAGAGCAGCTGCATTGTTAACCACCCGTCCACTATTAAAAAACATAAACCTCTGACCTCCGGGCTCACTGCAAATGTATTTACAGTCTTCTTCATGTCTCTATCTTGGGTCGGTATTTGACTCTGCTGAAGTTTTCATGTATTCTCCCATTTCTAACCGTCACTCCCACTCACATGCGGCTATTTTTAATGCCGCCTGCAGTAATGATGTAACTATTTTATAGACACTTGCTGCACTCTATAACATTCAAATCCCCTGTTGCCCGTTAATTAACCACCCCTCTCTCTCTCTCTCTCTCTCTCTCTCTCTCTCTCTCTCTCTCTCTCTCTCTCTCTCTCTCTCTCTCTCTCTCTCTCTCTCTCTCTCTCTCTCCCATTCTCTCCATGTCTGCCTCTGTCTTTTTTCCCTCCTCCATTGTCAACTCTTCCCTTCTCCCCTGTTTGGCCTTTCAGTGCAACACCATTTGGCCAGTGTGCAGGAGAGGAAGATTAAGCATGAGAGCGATGGAGTGCAGTTTCCTTACCATGGTTAGAACAACATTAAACATTATACTGTGTACATGTATACGTGCTCTGCCTCCGCTCACACCACCCTCAACGTGTATACATCTTGTCTTGTTTGATTTTCCAAGTCTGTCTGCACTTCCTGTGAGCTGTTCTGCATCTCCCATTCGTCCTTCCTCTTCATCTTCTCCTTCGTCTCTGGTGTCTTGTTCTCTGGCTGCGCCGGCCTCCGGGTGGGGTGTTGCTGCTGCCAGATGTCTGCTGTTGTCCGTTGCGGGTCGACCAAAGCCTTTTGGTAGCCCAAGTAGCTCCACAACATCCACCGCCTGTCTGCCTCAAGATGTTGTTGTAAAATCTGTGGAAGAAATCGGATTCTCTCTGGTGCGTCCAAAAACAAACAAACAACACACTTTTATGTGTGACAAACGAGCCGCTGTATTTCCAATGTGTAATTATGTGCATTATCATATCCCTCCCCGAACAAAAAAAAAAACAAAACACATTGTTGTCACACACCACATGCACACAAACACTTTTTCCAAGGCGGTGTGAATTTGTCAGCAGCGTTCGGCTAAGTGCTCTGGGTGTTGCAATGTTGTTGTCGAGCCCTGAGAGAGGGAGCGTTGAAAGACACAGAGGAGGTGTGTGGGTGTGTGTGTGTGTGTTTTGTCGAGTAGCCGCTTCACACAGCCGGTTGTTTGGACGGAGCGGCTAGTGGCGTCCCACCTGCCGTGGGCCTGACTGACTCCGCGAGGCGCCGGGGAGAAAAAAGAAACAACAAAAAAACACACAACCCAAACAAACAGGGACTGAAGGCGCTCAGGTGTGTCATCAACGCACGAGGCGCCTTCTGTCTCCGAGACATGCTTACTCACTGGCAACGCAGGTCTACAAACGGCACACACACACACACACACACACAATTACACTTTAGCTCTCTCTCTCTCACTCTCTGATTTACATTCGCACACACGTAACAACACACACTCCCGCAATCTGGAGAGGAGCGGTGTTCGGCTCCAGATGGTGCCTCCATGTGTCTACAGCGAAAGGGAGCTACTGGGTTACAGCAGACATCTGTTCCGGTGATGGTGGCGGCGGTGTTGGGAGTGAGAGATGGAGAGGAGGAGAGGAGGAGGAGGAGGAGGCAGGGAGGGAGGAAGGAAGGAAGGGAGGAAGGGAGGTAGGGGCTCCTGGCCCTTCCTGCCCTCTCCGGAGGTGATCCTCTACCTGAGCGAAGCGCTCCGAACGCATCGCAGGTGATCATGTGATTCATCATCGAGCGCCCCGTCCTCTCCTCCTGCCCGCTTGCTCCTGCTGCTCGGGGTGGGAAACCCCGCTGGCGGGGAGGAGGGTGGGATTGACTGAGAGTTACAGCTAATTGTTTAGTGTTGTGGGCTTAAAAAACTGTTTGTGTGCGTGTATGCACGTGTGTGTGTGTGCGGTTGCAACGTTGCAAAGGTGTCCTCGCTGCTACCTCGGTGTTTACGAGCGCTAACGATGTGCGAGGCCGTTAATGAGACACTCCTCTGTTCTCCGACATTGTTTCTGCCTCACCTGACTGACGAGTGTGTGAGCGTCTTTTTGTGTGAGTGTGTGTGTGTGTGTGTGTGTGTGTGTTGGTGCACATGCTACCGGACCAGTACTCTGACAGTTGGGGGGCGGGGCTTGTGTGGTCGCCAGCTTGTTAGCGCAGCAAGACTACAGGGTCATGGGAGCAATTGGCCGCCAGTCTGCTTGCGCAGTGTGCCAGGAGCAGGACATAGAAATAATGCAGAACTGTGTGTGTGTGTGTGTGTGTGTGTGTGTGTGTGTGTGTGTGAGAGAGAGACTCTCACACGCACAGATTAAGGGAGAGATCAGAGTAACTTCTGTTAGCTCTATCAGACAAAGCTTTTCACGGGGCATCTGGGCCTCGTTTGCCGCGACGCCGCGCAGCACCAGATATGTCGGCAGAGCCGCGGCTAATTAGGGGGAAAAAAAAACAATATGTGTAATTTAAAGGCTGTTTGGATGCGTAATCAGCCGGCCGCAATCGCGTTCCCGCCGCCTTCACGCGGCGTTCCCCGCCCTCGTGCGTAGCGGGGAGCCGAGCGGCGAGCGGCGCTCCGTGGCGACGGGTTCAGCTCGTCTGTTTTTAACGGCCTTGAGGGAGGAATCCCAAGTGGAAGGATTCAAACCCCCGGCTCCCTGGCTCTCAGCTCCTCACGTTAGAAACGCAGAAGAACACATAAACAGTGGGGCGGCACTGTGTTTAACTCAAAGGCCTCGTTCAGGCTGCCACTCCATCCATATTTTTCGGGCCGGATTCCTCTTTTTTTTTTTTAAGAAAGTCTGGACAGCGAAAAAACAAAAACACGGCGGTTTGGTTCCAGACGCACGGCGGCACCGGACGCTCTGCGCGGTTGAATTGTATTTCAAAGTGCCCTCGAGATGGAGAAGCTCGCTGTGACGGTGACATGAGTACTGCAGTACAACTGCGTAGTACTACGTGCTTGTATACTCTGTATGTCACTACATCCTAAATATTGACGTACAAATAACAATACAGTTTATAAAGAAGTGACAGTGTTAAAGTGTCGATATGAGCTATTGATAATGCGATTATATGATTCTGAATGATTAGTTTATTTAACTCCTTTACCCGTCTGTACGAGAGGTCATGTGACGCTGTGGTCGTTGTCGATCACCAGGCGGCAGATGGACGGCCGCGCTAACGATCTGACGGAAGCAACGGATTCCTCCTTTTTTTTTTTTATCTCCTGGAAACTTTTTTATGAACCCTTTTTGTCCGGGTGTTCATCTGTTCTTCTATTCCACTTTTTTTTTTTTGTCTTTTTCATTTCCCGACTCGGCCGCACATCTCGTTATCTTCCTCATTAAACACGCGGCGTCAGAGCCAAGCGCACGCCGTTTGAACAACAATGAAAGCCTTATTTTTTTCCTCTCGCTGTAAAAAATTGGTTCTAAAGCATCTTGTGCCCTTCTGTCTTCACACGGGCTTTTTTTATTTCTCTTTTTTCATAATTCAAACCGTGAATCAAATGAATCTCACCCTGCTCATGGTATCCGTTCCTCCCACCTCAGAGTCACGTGACTCGCCTCGTTGAACATAAGTGGCGGCGCCCACCTTTTTCTCTCTCTCTCTACACTCGCCGGTGCCCACACAACGCCGCACAGCTGCGCCCTGTGAGCATTGTGGGTAAACAGTGATAAAACATTTCCCGGTGTGGCATTAAAGAGAAAGCTTTTCAGAGATCTGCTCTCTGCGACTTTATATGCCTCGCTCGTAAAAATCTATTTCCACGTCTCCCCGGGCCATGTCGAAATTGCCCACGTCTTTATTCGAGTGCGTTGCTTTTATATGTGTGAATATTGTGTCGTTTAGTACTTTATGGGCGCCTTTCCGCTCGCCAGGCTTGTTTATCGCTGTGCTCTCGCAACCGAAGAGCACAGCGAGTTTGGGAGAGAGCGGCGGAGGCCTGTGCGTCCACGCCGCTGTGCTCCTCCTCCTCCTCCTCCTCCTCCTCTTCCTCCTCCTCCTCCTCCTCCTCCTCCTCAGTTCCTGCTCTGTGGCTCTCTCTCCTGGGTTTCATTACTCACCAGTGCAGTGCGGTCCCCGTCAGAGGTCAAATCCGCCCCGTTCGGCGGTGCTCCTCTAACCCGGAGAAGTCTTAAATTGTGCCTTTCTGGATCGCCATACGTCAAAATAAATTCCCCTCAGAGCTCCACCGCACGAGGCCATGATCACAGAAGAGAGCCGCCTTTCTTCGCCCTGCGGCTCGCACACTGTCGGCCATGTTTCTGGTCCGCTGGCGAGCCCGGCCTGTACTTAGAGGCCGGTCTGAACCCGGCTGAGGGGATTTCATCCCAGGCCTTCAGCCTCAGCCCTTTATAGACAGAGGGGGACACTTCAGTGTGTGTGTGTGTGTGTGTGTGTGTGTGTGTGTGTGTGTGTGTGTGTGTGTGTGTGTGTGTGTGCAGTGCCGTCACAGCTCCTCCATCTTCTTCCTGCCGCTCTCTCTCCCCATCAAGCGTTCGCTGGCGCTTTGCCCGGTCAGCCTGAACATGGTGTGTGTCTGTGTGTGTGTGTGTGTGTGTGTGTGTGTCTGTGTGCGTGTGTGTGTTCAAGCGCTCCTTTTATGAAATACCGCCTGTCTGAACTTAACGGCTGGGACATAAAATCCCCGAGCGTCGCACGCGGTAGAGGGGCGCTCCGTCACCTCTGCCGCGTCGCTCACGCCGCTGTTTGAAACTGGCGGTCTGCCTCGGAGGCGGGGCCCACCCCGGGGTCCCGGTCACTCCAACGGGCGCGGCGGCCGGGCGTGCCCCGTCCAACGCGCTCCTCTCAGACGGTTCAGATCTCACAGAGCGCGACGTCCCGTCGAGTGAAGCCGGGACGACCTTGGACGCTCCGTTGGCGACCTCTCTCTCACTGTGACACTGTGCCCTCCCCCCCCCCCCCCCCGTCACTCTCCCCCCTGCTGCTTCGATACATGGCCTCTCCCCCAGGACCCTCCCACCCCCGCTGCCCCCCTCAGTCTGACGGACATGGTACAGCCCGGCGTGAGAGCAGGAGCCATCTGTATGTGAAGCCAATCAACAAATCAATGAATGACTCGACCGATCAATCCATTGATTTCAAATCATAATCATTAGATTCTTGCAAATCAAATTTTTAAAAAAAAAAAGGGATAATTTTTTTGGATTTATTACTTTTTCAAAGAGTGAAATAAAGAAGTGGAAACAGACAAACAAAACAGACCAAAACCAGCAGGCATGTTTGATTAAAACCTCGTCTCTGTTCTGCCATTCTGTTGATCCCCTCTTTGCCAGGACTCTCATCGCCTGGTTCTCTTAAGAAGCCGGGGAAATACGATTTCAGCGCCCTGTCCTCCCAGACGAGGTCGCCCCGCATGGCGTTCACCCACCACCCACTGCCAATGCTGGCGGGAGTGAGACCAGGTGAGACCAACCCAGCTCCAGATCCCCCTGACCGCCCCCTCCCCACTCCCCCCCTCTCCCCACCCACCCACCCCAACACCACCTCCTCCTCCCCGCTCCTCCAGGACCCCTCCCCTCCTCCCCCCGGGTGCAGAGGTGGGAGCAGTGTCTTTTGGGAGACGAGCGGGGCCTCGGGGTGCAGGTCTCGCTGGTGACGGAGCTCTTTGGGAGTCTGGGTGTGGTGTCTTCTCTGGGTCTGTCTGCTGGATGCTCTGGTGGTCCTGCTTCTCTAAACATCTACATCGACTTCTTCTTCTTCTTCTTCTTCTCTAAAGAGGGGAAGAAGGCGTCCTGAGCGGTTTGCTGATGCCTTTTCTGTCCTGACTGCAAACATTTCAGCCGCTCTTGATGTCGTTCCTCGTGCCGTGAGCGACATCAGACTCCGTGTGGTTCACTCTCTCACTGATTTGTTTTTACAGTATATATTCTCTTGTAAAAGTTTGCAGAAAATGAAAGCCTACTGAGAAAATATCTAAAAGACAAAATAAATAAATATTTTTTTTCAAGTGCAACTTCATTCAGTTCAGATATTTTATGTTAATTTTAGCAGATTTCAAATACATGTAATTGCAGATAAAAAAGAGCATTATTTATGAGCGAGGGGGCATTAGTGAAAGATGCTATCGAGTTGCATGATGGGAAATGTAGGATCCCGTGCTTTCGCAGCTTTATTCACAACTAAACACATCTGGGTTCCTCCCGCTTTGGTTTTGATTCCTTGAATCTTTCTGGGAGTACGATCTCAAACCACCGGGTCCTGCGTGGAGCGACGGACTCACGTGGTCTCTCGCGGGTCTCGAGCCCCCGTCCCTCTGAGTCGCCGTGTCACAACCTGGTTTGACGGCGACAGAGACGACAGCCGCTTCCGCTGTGCGCGTCGCACACGGCCGGCTGGGTTTTTCCACCTCACCCCTGTCTTCTTTCCCATCTTTCTTTTATTGCCTCTTTCCAGATTCCTATATCTTTTCCTCACGTGTCCAGTGCTCTCGCTGGCAGCAGCGGAGCCGGCGTGAACCTGCTGATCCTCCACCAGGCCGAGACCAGCAGCTCGCGATAACATCAGATATCAAACAGAGCCAGGAGCGCCGGCAACAAATCACCGCGCCTTGTTTTATCACATCACAGACAGAAGAAAGGGGGACTTCCTCTTCTCTTTTTCACAAAGTTCCCGACTGTGAATTCGCCCGGCGAAGGCGCTCTCTGGAGGTAATCGCCCGTGTGCTTCACTCCGCCGCTCGGCTCCATCAAAGGCTTCGAGCCAGCGAGCAGATGTGCAGCAGTGAGGTTGACCGCCGTGTCATTAAACCTTCTTCTGTGGTTGTTGACAGACCTCTCTGCCTCTTGAGTTGCAGCTACAGCGAAGGCAACCTCCACACTCACTCGGACAGATGTTCACACACACACACACACACACACACACACACACACAGTACCCCAGCACTGGTGTGGCCAGCAGTTGTCATTTCTACAGTTTTGATTTGTTTCTTCTTTTACACAAACTCTCACAGCTGGAGCTGTTCCTGCAGCAGCGGGAAAGCGCCGACCGCATCGTCAGCAGTGTTGTGTTTCTGCGTGGAAGACGAGATCCGGGAGGATTGAGGGGGTGGAGAGGTGGTCAGTCACAGGAAACCACTCGTATGCGTGTCCTCGTGAGGGCGATTTAAATACCTGAAATAAACAGACTCCACACAGAAAGACTGACAGTTTTTAATAGTAAATACATTCACATAACTGTATGGAAAGTAGTTGTAAAGCAAGCGGAGAGGTGGAAAGAGCGAGCTGGATTTTTGTTTCATAATTTTGGATAATCTGAATAAATGGTTAACTAAAAGTAATGGATAAACAGTTGTTTATTCAGTTTCTTAGGATGTTGTGTCATAGACTGTCCTTCACTTGTAAGAACAAGAAGAGACCGGAGAGTTTCACGTGAAAAGTCTCTTTTTCTGGCCGTTTTGAGTTTTTAATGAACCCACAAATGTGAAGCTCCAGATCCTCAACTCGCTCAGAGGAAGAACAGTTTTATAGTTTCTCTCACCAGCAGAGCTGTTTTCAGCTGTGTGACATCACTGCACAAGAGATTTCAACGGTTTTCAAGAGTTTTCAAGAGTTTTCAAGGGTCTTCTATCATCATTAGTCTTCTAAGGCGATGATCAGACACAACGTACCACTAGAACACTGATAGCTGCTGGAAACGGGCCTCTATACACGATGTAGATATTTCATTAAGAACCAGACGTTTCCACCTAGAATAGTCTTTCACCACATTAACAATGTACAGAGTGTATTTATGATTCATTTCATGTCATCTTCATTTAAAATCAGTGCTTTTCTTTGAAGAATAAGACATTTCTAAGTGACCCCAAACTTTTCCACGGTAGTGTAATTTGTTTGTTCTCTTCATTTATTCTATTGTTTATTGTTGTGCAACTTTCATGGAGGTAAATTCCTTCTATGTTCAACGTACTTGGCAATCAAACAATTCTGATTTAGCTTCAAGTGCTGGATTAAGAATTATAATTATGAAATATTTCTGCCTTTTATTCAGCATCACGTGAAACAACCTCCCGTTACAGATCAAATGAACACACGTGTGAAACGTTGGACAGGTTTATGTTCATCCAACGGACACAAAGCTTGCTCCCTCTCTGGAGGTGGAGGGGTGCAGGGATTCCCTCTCCGCCCCACCAGCACCCCGTCCTGCCCCCGCACCCCACAGTGTCTGGCCTCCACCCAGTCTCTAATGGGATTAGCGGGGGACTAATAGAAGCAGGGAGACGGCTCCGCTGGGGGAACCGGCAGCCTGGCATGGCAGCAAGGTGTTGCTGGGCTCCGAGGAGAGGCCCTTGTCTGGGGGGGTGAATGCAACGGGCCTTTGGCACTGGCATGAAGTACACTCACACACACAATGTGTACCGTGCAGGACCCAAAGCGTGTTGGCAGCCCGACGTGGGCAGCTGGGGGGCCTGACATGGGACGGGGTGGGTGTCAGACTGGCACAGCCAAGGGGAGAACAGGCTCCTTATACAAATCAAGGAGATTTAGTGATGGATATAGGTCTGACAGAGCGGGCTTTGTGTTTGCTCGTTGGGCTCGACCAACTGCTCCCCTCTCTCACGTCTATATGCAGCTCCGCTGGGTGAGAACTCCTTTATTTCCTCTTCTAAAGCTTCTTTTTTTCCCCATAAGCTTATTAGCCGCCTAATGCTTATACATTTTGCATCCCCACACCTGTCGTATACACACACACACACACACACACACACTCTCACACGTATATATATCTACAGATATGAGGCTTCAAAGCGTGTTCACAGAAAAGCATCCATTTAGATATATATGTACGGTGTGAACGCACAGATTAATTCTGTCATCCAAAAACACAAATGTGACAAACGGCTTTACCGTCTGGATGCCAAATTGCGTCAACGGCGGTGAATCACGGCCTCAAAGCGGCACGCGGGCGTGCGGGCATTAGGAGCGGCTAATTTAAGACGCCGTCAATGATCTCTTTGTGCTTCTGCTTCTTTTTCTTTCCTCCCTCCGCAAGCTGCTTCGGATCTGATCATCAAAATATAGCGCTCGCATCGATTGAATTTGTGTGTGTGTGTGTGTGTGTGTTTATCCCCTCCATAAAGCTGCATACATTTATTGGAGTAATAAAACATAGAACGTGCCACTGCCCACAATAGCTATTACGTTGAACACAGCTTTTCTTGGACAAAACAACTTTCCTCTCATGTCCAACATGTATACTTGTTTCCAGTTTGTGTTGTCATGTTCGTGTTGTCGTCATCCGTCGACCACTCGACTATCATCTCATCGCCGTCCCGTCAGAGTTCGCAGGAGGTCTCGCTCTCGGCGGAGCTCCTTGTGTCCCTCTAACAGAAATGTCTCTGTTGGCAGGGAGTCCCCGTGCTTCAGCCTCGGCCTTGCACTTCCCGTCTCCCTCCATCATCCAGCAGTCTAGCCCCTACTTCACCCACCCAACCATCCGCTACCACCACCACCCTGGACAGGACCCCCTGAAGGAATTCGTGCAGTTTGTCTGCGCCGACGGCTCGGGGCAGTCCTCCGGACAGGTAAGGTCACGCCGCCGGGGAGGGGGAGCCGCTGTCGAGGCCCAAATGGGACGTTTACGCCGAGACCACAGACGTCCCGCCGCCGCTAGCTCGCAGGTGTACAGCAGGACCTTGTAGTGGTAGCGTGTGAACCGTTAGCAATTATAAAAGTTGCTGAAAGTCCTCTGGAAGTAGCAACATATTGATGTATGTTAGCGGGACGATGCGTGTATGGAAGAAGAAGATAAAAGCCATGATTATAGTTTTCACAAGCAACTGTTGACCAAATTGTGAAATTTAACAACTTTTGCATTTTATAGCTTTTAGATATTTCACTTTGAAAAACATCTGTTTGACTTTATGTGGTTTGAGTTTGTTTTCGTGCTGGTTTCCAAATTCATAAAATTCCAGCGTCCAATGTTTCCAATTAATCATCTGTTCAAGTTTAAATTTCGGGGGTTTCCTGAATCCTGCGACGTAACCTGATAAGTCTGATCGAGTCCTTCAGGCTCCGTTGAATTATTCTGTTGACATGGCTGAAATATTTTTAATTTTAATTTGACTGAATCAACGTCAATAGATTTTTTTTTTTTACATTTCTGAATTGGAAACCCTCCATTTTTATAATTGTACATCTTGAAAGTAACACAAATGAGTCTGAAGCGTCCGTCTAAAAATGTTCATTAAAGACAAATTCAAACCACAAAACAGATCCCAAAGTTAAATCTTCCAATGGCTTTTTAAAAAAAAATCTCCCTCTAAAAGTCTTCACATTGTACAGAGCAGGTGTATATTACTACAATGATATGAATGCCATTACTTTGAGCGCCACGGTGCATGCACAAGGCTCTACACATGCTGTTGTCTGTCCACATGCGACGTAGCGGACGCACCACACGACACCAGTGAACTCACAGACATCTTGTTTACTCAGCTGCTCCTCAGATCTTTGTATTGTCTTGTCGATGTCATTTTGCCGTTTGCTGTTTCAGACCCCGACGTTCCTCCTCCTCCCACCCCACCCCCTTTTCTTTGATTTACTTTTTCTTTGCTCCACCCAACCCCTCAGGAGTTACAACCATCAGCACGAGAGTGGCTCGCTCACGGCTGCCTCCAGTCAAGCATCCCCTGTGTTGTGTCATCGTGTTCCTTGTTTTCATCTCGAGCCTTTTTACGACTTTTAGTTGGAGTTTTGGTTGTTTGGTGCTGGTATCGTTGGTGGTGTTGTGCTTGTGTAGACGAGTATTCTCCCATGGTTTTTGATTTCTTGCCATCTTCTGGACGAACCCAGTCAATAATTTGCTCACCTCCCTCCTCCACCCACCACTCCCAGTGGAGCCGCCCCCCTCCAGCTCCAGCTTCCACTCCCGTGGTGATTATTATGTTTTCACACCTCCATAAAAAGATGCCGTCCACCTCCATCATTCCTTTGGTTGTTGTTTCCCACCACCTCCCCCTCCCTCCTTCAACCATCGCCTCCCCCCCCCCTACACACCTCCCATCCTCCCGTCATGGATATTTCTTTGGGACCTGGCCTCCCGAACCTGCGTCCTCTTTTTCATTCCGTGTCTGCGGATTGTCGCATGTCGCCCTCCTGACCCTGTTTGTGTTGTCTGCAGCCAAACGGGAGCGGCCAGAGCAAAATGCCAGGCTCCTTCTTGCTGCCTCCACCTCCCCCAGTGGCCCGCCCAGTGCCCCTCCCTATGCCCGACTCTAAACCCAACAGCACGCCCTCTGACGGCGGACTCTCCTCGCCCGCATCTCCGTGTAAGTGACCCCGCAGAGACCGTTCTCAAAACCAAACCAACAACAACAACCCCCCCTCCCCCCCCCCGAACAAATACAATAAAAATTTGAACCCTCCGACCATCTCCAGCGAAAAGACCCCCGCCATTTGTTCTTCCACCGACTCCATCGTTGCTCCTGTGTATCCGACATCTCGCCTCCTTTAAACCTTTGGAGGGTCGGCTGCGGGAGCCTGAACAGGACCCACTGTGGAGCTCAGAGTAGACGGAGGCCTCCGGAGGTCCGGTTAGACGCGCCTCCACCTAACGGACTCCCGTGGTGTTCATCAGGGTTGTGTACTAGGCCCCCTTAAGTTTGAGCAACGCGTTGAGCAACCCACTCTGCGTTGTCCGGTGTGGAAGCCACATCACCGCCTTCATCCTCCTCCTCAGTCCTCCTCTTCCTCCCTTGAAGGACTCATTCGCAAACCAAGAAACAACATTATGATTGTTCTGTATTAATTCTTTCTTACTCGTGACGAGCACACATTTAGGGCAGTTAATGTCAATGGACTCCAAAACATTCCTGTAGAAAATTTTTGGGAAAAAACTGTTGAAAACAATACTGTTTTATGTTTGAGCTGATTTTAGTTTCTTGGTGGGATTTCTCCTTATTTATTTTAGCGTGTTGGCCGTCAGGCAGGATAGGACAAGGTGTGTTTTTAAGGTGTCGGGTGTCAGTCCAGCCGGGGAGCTTTTCTCACCACACATTTGTCTTCCTCACCTGTGATACAAGGGGCACTGGATGGAGCACTTTTTTTTATTTTTGTTTCTTTTTAGCTTTCCTTCCAATCTAGTGTTTGCGTTTTACCCCCCAGTCAGCGTCTCAAAGTCTTTTCTTTATGTCTTATGTATGTTATTCCAATTCTTAGAAACACATGGATGTATACTGTATATGTCCATCCACATAAAATCTCAAAATTATCTTTCACTCTGTCTCTCTCCTCCCTGTCCTCCCTCCCTTTCCTCCGCACAAACACAAGTCTGCACACTGCATCCTGAATCCCTCGGTGAGATTAAAATGCTGGAGTCCGTCGGGTGTTTCAGACTGCCCTAAATTTGTCAGAAGCTTTGATGCCAGAGGGTTTTAAATGTCCCCGACTGATCCTCAATGTCAGGATTCTGGTGCGCTCAATCACTTCCAGCCGAGTTTATCAGCGGGATTTAATCACTCGGGGAGAGCTAAGTTTGCATACCAGCTTTTGGCAGACTTTCTGTTGGGCTTTGATGGCCTCAATGAGATACTTTCCTGTCGTTCTCAATTGATTTATCTGCATCTTTAATATTTAACAACAGCAGAACAAGTGGGTTAGCGGTATACTTTTCACATGTTCAGGCAACAAGTTTGAAACTTTCCTTGGCTCGTAAATGTGTGGTAAATAGGAAGATACAGCCCGCGGCCTGTTAGCTTAGCTTAGCATGAAGACTGGAAGGAAGGAGGTTACGGCTCCACTGGTTTTTGAAGGTAACATAATTGACTAATTAACTAATTACCAACATGTTGCGTTTAGTTTATTTCATTTTTAGAAATAAATACACGCGGCTGGCTTCCGAAACAGCCATGCTAGCCGCCCCCCTCGTCTTTGTGCTAAGCTAACAGGCTGCTTGGTGTTTGCCTCCAGACATTAGAGCGGTGTCGATCGCGTTTGGTAAGAACGTGGACGCCCATCTTCCCCACAATGCAACTCTTGGTGAAAAGCCGGCGGCGGTGTGTGCGCCTCGCGCTGACGCCTCCGTTTGCTCCTCTTCTGTTGCAGCATACTCCACGCCAGGCGCCACAGCTCCCAACAGGTTTGTCGGCATCGGATCACGGGACAACAACTTTCTGAACATCCCGCAGCAGACGCAGGTGAGAGAGTCCGGGACGGCGGAGGGAAAGAAACCTGATGAACGTGTGGATGCAGACCACGAAACTCCACCGCTGGGTTTCCTTCGGCCTCTCGCAGCGTCTCCGTGCGTTCGCACATCTGTATCTCACTGTGCGTGCGCGGTTCACCGTATGCGCTCGTCTGTTTATTCGGCACATATGGAGCCTGAGGCCTCCTCCCTCGCCGCCTTTTTTTCTTCTTCTCCCTGCCTCTCCTTGCTTCCTCCCCTTTTCCCTCTTCCTCTTCACTCTCTCTTTTTCTGTGTTTGGCTTCGTCTCACTCCCCTCTCCCTTCCCCCGCCTCCCTCTTTTTCACTTTCTCCCGCTTCGTCCTCGCACTTTCTCCTTTTTCGTTCTTTCCCTCCATCAACCGCTCGTCCCCCCCCCCCTCCTCCCTCCTCCAACTCCATCACCACCGCTACTTTTCTCATTAGCGTTCCCACCACACCCACCTGGAGCGGCTCTGCTCCGGAGCACATGGAAACCATCTGAAACGGCTCGGCCCATCCCCTCCCTCGGCCTTCTCACTTTTCCTCCCTTTCTCTTTCCCCCTGCTCCTGCAAACGTTATTCACCTTCCTCTCTCTCTCTTTCTTTCTCTGTTTCACTCCAACCTTCATCTCCTGTCGCTGCCCTGGTGTGTTGCACACAACAGAAAGTAGGGAGACATTGGCGTGTGATCGACGAACGCCTCGTTGCAAAACACTCCCGTGCGCAGGCGCCGCGCTGCCGTGACGGCTGTTCTTCTGCTTTTGGGCGTTCAGACCCGGCTCCACAGGGCTTGGTACTCGCTCCGCCACAAGAGCGCCACAGGGAGGTCGGGCTCAGATTTTTGGGAGGAAAAGGCGTCACAGACCCACGAAGAGGGAGGGGGAGGGGCATCATGGTGTTGAAACAGGACGAGGTTCTCCACAAAGTTGGAAGCGCTCTACTGTCTAAAAATACCATCCCGGCCCTCGACCCGAGCCATGAAAAACATCTCCGCACCGAATCAATATGAAGTATCGCCGTGGTTTCCGCCGTCGATGCCTTTTCCTTAATCCGCTCACTGACGCTCGGCACCGCGTGGGCCCTGATGTCTGCTTCTCCTCTGGGAGCCACAACACACAGCGTTACCGGTTGGCCTGATTGATGGGCCACTAAACTCTCTGATAGATCACCAGACGGAGGAGCGGCAGCAGCGTGTGCTGCGCTCCCTCCAGCGGGCCGCCTGCGCCCTCTGGTGGCGGCGGCGAGGCGCTGCCGGCCTGAAGGAGCTCGGCGGGTGAACAGGACACCGGCGGAGGGGACAGAGTTTCGGCGGTCCGGCGTAAGTCCCGCCCCCGGCTGTCTCGTTACCCCCGGCAACCAGACATGATGTCATAGCCAGTTGATCTTGAATTTGAGAAGAGGGGAGGGGGGAGGGGGTAGGGGGGGGGGGAGGGGGGGGGTCACTGTCTGCTGCCAAGGATGCAGTGTTTCAGGGGAGATGGATGGATTGTGTGTGAAGGAGAGAGTAACTAAGAAGGGAGGAGTTACAATGCGCTCAGCCCGCTGGGACCGTGCCCAGGGAGCCCAGTGTGTGTGTGTGTGTGTGTGTGTGTGTGTGTGTGTGTGTGTGTGTGTGTGTGTGTGTGTGTGTGTGGGTGGGGGGGTGGGGGGGTATTCATGCGACCTGTTGGAGTCAAACAAAACAAAAGGCTGCGAGTAGTTTCCTAGGCTCGCCTCCTAGAATGTTGGCGCACTACCACGCGGCGCCGGGTCCCGCGGGCCGAGCAGCGCCGCCGGTGACCCACTTTCTGCCCCGAGACCCCACCGTGAGGACGGACCCCCCGCGCCCCGCTGACTGCTACTGCTGCTGGTCTCCAGGGCTCCGGGTCCTGGTCTCCAGAAGAGGACGGAGCGGACGGGACAGCCGGTGGTTCTGCTGCGAGCCGGAGGAACCGCCAGCGGCCCAAATGACTAAGAGCAGGCGTCTCAAAGGGTTCTGCTTCCTGGTTCCTTGTTGTCTTTTGGTGTTTTTGGACAGTGTAGAAATGGGGGAGGGGGGATTCGAATCGAACCACTTTGCGGTTCTGAAACAACTGTTCAATACATCCTAATGAAATGCTGTCGTGTTCCCCAGAAGATGAACCCTCCTCCAGACTCACGCTCCCTCTTCCAGCTGCACCTGGACACTGTTAGCTTCAATGACTCGATACGCGGTTCAATCCACGAGGAACGTCAAGAGAACGTGTTGGATTGTGTCAGCGGCTGTGGAAATGTCATTCTGATGACACAATCTTTCAGTCCTGTGTGCACACGTGTTGCTGGTGTTGCTGGTGTTACTGGTGTTGCTGGTGTTACTGGTTTTGGTACTAACATGACCCCCCCCTCCCTCTTCTTTTCCAGTCTTGGTTCCTCTGACAAGATCTGTGCCCAAACCAGCAACTAGAATTCTTTCTTTACAATCGGAAATAGAAAAGCAGAGAAACAAACCCGCAGGTTAACAGTCGTCCTCCATCACCTCCACCGCCCGGCCCCCCGGCAGCGCGCCGTCCCACCGACACCAAACACAACCAACGCAGGAGGAGCTACAGCAGCACGCCGCTTTTCTTTTTTTTTTTTTTAGAGGAACTCTGGACTCATTTATCCAGTCAGAGGTGAGGACCCGCTTCTTTTCTCCGGCGAAAAAAAAGGCGTATCGATGGAAGAGATGAACGGACGGACGAAGAGGACGCCAGGATGAAGAAGGAAAAAGGGTGAAGGGGACAAACTTCAGCTCCTGGAAACACACACAACCACCGCAGCAGCAGCAGCAGCAACGCAGGAGGAGCCCAGCAGGGGGAGCGCTCCTCCTCCTGCTCCTCCCCGCGAGGACGCGTTGTGTCATGAATGGCAACAAAAAAAAAAAAAAAAAAAAGAACTGTCGCAAACAACTCACACAACTTTTAAGCTCCGCCCACGACGAATCCGCTATTTTGGTTTTCCGATACGCTGCCGTCCGTGCTCCCGTGATGTCCGGCCATCACCCAAAACGAAAATCGAATTGACCGACGTTTCCTCTCCGTCTGCGAGGCTCCACAGAGTCCCTTCAGGAGCTGCGAGGAGCTAGAGAGAGACCATGCCAAAACAGATCTTGATCGAGGGTTGCACTAGAAGCTTGAATCAATTAACACTAATCGTAACGATGTGCACTATTTACCTACGCGGCATGGTAGGTGAACCAGACCTAGTCAGAGTTTTAAAGAGGGACGAACACGAGGTGGCGAGGAGCCTCCTCGTGTCCTCAACCAACCCCAAACCCCCTCACCCGTCGCTCAGTTTGGCAAATCATTAGGCCTCCGCTCATTCCCACACCTCCACCCCCGCCACACACACACTTGCACAATCTGTGCCACGACCACAGCGCGTGCGGTACAATTGTCAACACACACACACACAGACACACACACACACAGTTGCCCAGTCGGACATTAGGTAGGATTCATAGGTGGTGGTGTTGGGTTCTTTTCCCCCATTTGATGAACCCAGTGGACTCACTCCACCGGTTTGATGAGACACGCGGTGACGATCCCTAGAGACAGCAGCTATTGGTTCCCCCCGTTCGCCCTCTTTGTGATGTAGATGATTGATTTTGTTATCTCTTGTGTGTTCTCTTATTTGAATTTATTCCTTTTTTGGATTTGTACTATTTTATAATTGTTTTGTATTTGAATGACAGCACCTTATCGAGACACACAGTGGGATGTTAAAGCGGTGTAGACAGGGTGGTCAGCTGACCCGGACCAGATGGTAGACGCCAAAACGCCAAGACCAGGTTTGACGTTTTTTGGGAAATGCTGTTTGTTTCCTTCATTTTCTTTTTTCTTGCCGAGAGTTAGACGAGTTGATCGATACCACACTCGAGCACGTTACGGCGAGCAGCCCCTTAGCTTAGCTTAGCATAGCTTAGCGTAAAGGCTTCAAACTTCTTATCTGACTCGGCAAAAAAACACCTAAACGAGCGAAGACGCGCGTTTCCCACAGCGTCAAACTGGTTCTTCTGTTCCCAGTGCCAGATTTACCAATTTGCCAGCTGCTGTACTTCGGAGGACCACACGAGGCAGCATTTTGACAATCACAGGAAGCTCATTGTCTGGCGAGGGCCCCCGCTGACCCACACGGCTCCACAGAAAGCTAAAAGAAGTCTACTATCTGGCCCCCGGTGCAGCCGCTGGTGGAGCTGGTGATGTACGAGTGATAGAAAGAGAAAATAAAGCAGAAGCAAGGAGGGGAAGGTTGCTGAAGACGGGACCCCGAGTCTCCCTAAAGTTTACCCTGTTGTTTACACTCCCAGACGGGCCGCTGCTCCAAGAGCAGAGGGGCCACACTGTGGAGCAAAATGAATATGTGACATATCCGGCTGTTTGCGGAGCGAGGGCCTCTAAGGCCGCCGGGAGGAGGATCACCCACGTGCCCCACGTTTTGTTGTTTTTGTTTCGGTGCACAGGATCAGGATGGGCCCCAACACACACACACACACACACACACACACACACACACACACCAGCACTCCCCCTTTACTGTTGTGAACCGACGAGCCCTTGATGATCAAAATCTGCACTAAAACAATCATACCAGCCGAGCTTGTGAGTTTTTTTTATTCAGAATTAGACGGCCACTTAAGTGTTTTTTTTTTTCTTCTTTAAATCACGGGGACGAGATCTCAGAGCACAGAGCGCCGCATCCTAAACTCACCGACCACTAATCCCCCTCCCCCTCCCCCGCGACTGAATTCAAAGGGAAGTCTTAAAAAGAAAAACATGAATTAAAGAGAAAGCAGACAATCTGAGGAGGCCTTCATGCTTTGAATCGTTTTCTCACCGATCCGCCCGCTCACGTCCCCTGAGTCTCACACGGAGGCGCCACGCCAGCTCACTAAATAACTGGACTGCCCGCCTCGCGCTTCACTGCAGGGAAACACGACACGCCCGCCGGCTTCGTAGAGAGAGAAGCAGCTCTGCCGAGTTCGGGGCGTCGACGGCGGCTGAAGCGATTTCTTTTTCTAACCTATGGAAGTGCCTCTGTATTCCCATTATGCAATTTGTCAAACATGAATTCAGGTTCTTTTTTCTCACGTATAAGCTATAGCGAAAGGTGGAAAAAAACACACGTCAGGAGAGATGGGACGAGGAAACAAAGGAAACGGCGACAGCTCCCTAGATAATCGCAAGCATCTTTATATATAATACACATATATATTTATAGATATATACATTTTGTTTTGTTTTATTTGCAAGATAAGCTCTGTGGCAGTCTAGTTATTTCTTGAAGCGCGGCGTTCATCGCAGTCATAGGATGCAACCAAACAACCCGACAGAGCCGAAGCCTCCGAACCACATTACGACCGACGCAGCGCGGCAAACACAACAATAGAGACGTAGACGGTGATGATGATGATGATGATGATGACGTAGTTGAGGATGATGATAAACAAAAGAAGATTAGGTTTTGTTGTTTTCTTTCTTGTTTTGATGGGAAGTGTTGTTGTAAATGATGTGTGTCGATTGAGCCATGTGCAATGCCTTGGTAGAGGAATTGTGTTTGTTTGTTAGCGATTGTTTTCAGCGCGTCTGGAGACGAGAGGGCCGAACCCTCCGAGGTTGTGTTTTGTTTTGTTTTTTTGTTCTTTTCAAGTCCACGAGCTGCGGGACTCTAAACACGAGGGCGGCGAGAAAAGTATCCCAGTCTTTGTAAGTAAGTTTGGGGAAATTGTTTTTTAAAATTTCCTTTTTGTTGTTGTTGTTTTTTTGTTTGTTTTTTCTTCTTCTTTTTTCTTGCGTTTATCGAAAATGTTTTCATTTCTATTGAGTTTTGTTTTCAACATGTGGGAGGGCTGAAGGAACAATTTTGCAACTCGTAAAATATATATCACTATGAAAACCTGGTGCTTTCGTAAAGAATAAAGTACATTCAATCTCTATTATACATAAATAGTAATAAACAAAAAAAAGTGTTATCATAAAAGCAAATTTTAGGAAATCATGCGTTAGTCTATTCCTCTTTAATTCTTTTTGTATTTACCGATGGGGGGGGGGGGTTGATTGCTCTGAAAAGAGGCTGTTGTGACAAAAGGCATCCCCCCCCCCACCACCTACACCACCTACACCACCACCTACACCACCACCACCTGTACACCATAGCAGAGGACAGTCAGAGGGGAAATCTTGTCCAACAAGTCATCCTGTTGCGGGACAAAGACTCACACTTCTGATCTAAAGAGGCGAGAGCGGCGACGCCGATGTGATTGCTGTTTGGTGTGAGACGTCCAGTCGGCTCAGGGAGAGGGAACAGCGCCCCCCTTTCCCACCGAATCTCCCCCTGTAAATGATTATAAATACATGTTTGGTGACGTAGTGTTATAGACTCAGAGCATCTTAAAGGTTGTCCCTAAAAAGTGCCTTTTGTTCACAGATTCCATCTCGTAATCCTGAGTGCCCATCTCGAAAGAAAGAAACAAAAAAACACAAAAAAAACACACACAAAAAACGTCCCCCTCCTTCATACTTCTATATCTTTCTCTTCCTCTTCTTGGAGCTTTTTACGAGCAGTATACATAGTACTAAAGGACATTGGTGTGATTTAGTTCCTCTTTTTATTGTTGAATAATTAGGAAAAGCATAAAAAAAAGAAAAAAAGCCACAAAAAAAGATATTTTCTGTCTTGCTTCTCTTCCTCCGTATCTTGTCTTCTGTCTATCTCGGACACTGGAGTAGTCTGTAGCCGTGTAACCCCTCCCCCTCCCTCCCCCAGCCCCTCCCCCTCCCTCCCCCAGCCCCTCCCCCCTCCTCCCTTTCTCTGAACGGCGGGGTTGAAAAAAAAAAAAAAAAAAAAGATTACGCAAAGATTTTTTTTTTGTTTTTTTTGTTTTGTTTTTTTTTGTCTGAGCAGAATGCAGTTAGCTCACATGTTATTCTTGTCTGTACGCTTTCACATTGTATTACATACCATCTTCTTCCGCTTCTCCATTCAACAGCTAATGTAAGTGAACAAGTTACACCACCGGGCTCTGGGCCCGGCCGGAGGACGGGGAGCACTCACAGAGAGAGAGAGAGAAAGAGAGAGGGAGAGAGAGGGAGAGAGAGAGAGAGAGAGAGAGAGGGAGAGAGAGAGAGGGCCAGTAGTGATAGTGTAGTTCCTAATCCTTGTTTCTATTTAAATTTTTTCTATAAATGAATTTGGATTCTTTCATTTTCGTCGTCGTTCCTGCGTTGAGACCTTCAGTCATGCACCTTTCTAGTGGTTGAATGTGACCAGCTATTTGAATTTTATTTCGAATTTTTTTTGTCTTTAGTTTGAAGGACTTGCAGCACCTTATGAAGCGGACCGGTTCCACAGCACGGAGACTGGAGGGCTCAGGTTTAGCACAATCACGAGAGAGACGCCGCCATCTTCTTCTGGATCAGCGTTTGATTGACCAAAGCCACGCGGCCCCAGAGCCGCACGAGAAAAAGAAAAGAAAAAGCTAGTTGGTGACTACTAGAGAAAAGCACCGGGAAATTCCACCAGCAAAATCAAGCGATTTACAGATTTTTTTTTTGTCCTGCGAAGAAAATAAAAAAAACAATTCAATATATATGCAACTTTTTAATTTTTATACTTTTATTCTCTTCATCATACAAATGAAGCCAGCAGCAGTATTATCAATCAAGCCTTTAACAAGAGAGAGCGCCACCGTTTGAGAAGCCATAGCAGAGACGAGCGGCTTGCACAGGGCAGTGTGTGTGTGTCTGTCTGTGTGTGTGTGTGTGTGTCTGTCTGTGTGTGTGTGTGTTTCTGCCCCTGCACCGTTCAAAGAGCCCAGTCAGACCTTGTGGCCGAACCGTCCGCTGTTTTATTTTGAAATTTTTTGACATTTCCTTTGTTTAGAACCGGTTGATAGGCCGCTGGGCCGTGTTCAGTGTAGACTTAGCCCCGCCCCCTCCGGCCCGTGGCCTCCACCCTGGAAACCTCTCCTGCTACACGTGCTCCTCCTCCTCCATCAGACACCCCCCTCCCCAGAGCCCATGGTGAAATGCATGTGTTAATTACAGTTTCTTTTCCATAATAATAATAAAGAAAAAAACAGTTTGAAAAGAGCAACACCTTTACTTGATTGAATAAAAGGATGTTCTTGGCTGTATCCGCCTTCTCGTCTGTGCTTATTCTCGTGTCGTGTCAGCTGTGTGTCGAACATGTGATGGAGCGCCTTCACTTCTACTTTAATACAACGTGACGGCACCACAATGCAACACTTACTCGAGTTAAACAAGGGAAAGTCCTGCATTTCATAATTACATGATATATGATTCTATCTGCAGGCCTGTGCTCCTCTACGGCTCCAGTGTTATTCATCATGTCTTACGTCATGTGTGTCTTTGTCATATACGAGGACACGCGTGTCATTTCAGGATGCTGGATCTGTTTTTATGCACGATGACCCTCAGGACCTGAGACCTCTTCATCTCCCGCGTTGGTGGCGGACGTCCGCAAATGAAACGTCTGGACAACCCGGGACCATTCATCACTATTCATAGTATGACGGTGTGTTTTACTGGAAAGTAAATCCAAGTAATTTAAAACTGAGGATTATTAAAATGTTTAAAAGTTATTATTTAAGGAGGGAAAGTCTAAACTCATAAATACCTCTGTTATATTGCAGAAACATGGCGTCTGGGAAACACCGTTAGCTCCATCAGAACCGTTAGCGCCGTTAGCTGCTCTGCTTATAGGTGGAGAAATGAATTTTAAAGCTGTGTCAACTAATATTTGTACATGTGCTCTGGGTCAAAAGACCAGGATGTGTCGAACGTGACGGGTCGCTCTACGAGATAAACCTGAGCATCGTAACTCAAAGCCGGTTCACACTTTTAGCATCTTTTCAGCTCATTGTTTCGGTTGAGTCTCACGGCTCTCATCGGCGAGGCAGAGACCGACAGGTGAACTCAGTGGAAAACACGTCCTCTAAATTCATATTCATTACTCAACGAGCATGAGATTTACTTGTTGATATCGCTCTTCTTTTACGTGACACTATATATTTCTATAACTTTAAAAAGCATTAAAGGTGAGCACTACTCGCGCTTGATGGCTAACAAGAACAATTTAACTCTCACAAAGAGGATTCAAAGCGTCGCTACACGTTCTCACGAATCCTACTTCTAGTATTTAAACGTATAATGTCGGCCTTCACGTCAGCAGCTGGTTTGTTTCAGCGGCTGCTGGTGTAACAGCAGGATTAACCCACTAGAGGGCTCCTGTCGACCCGGTGAGTATTTCAGCCACATCTTCATCTTCATCACGTCTGACTCGCAGCCTGAAAGACGTTTAATGACCTCTAATCTCACAGTAAAATGAGACTGACACCTCTTGTCTTTTCATTGTGTTGTGTTCAAGGACCACGTTGAGGTGACCGCCTTTGCTCTTATAGTGTTTATTGTGTTTACTAAAGCGTCTCACTGCCCGCTTTGTGTAGTTTAGCCTCATAACGCTCTCGTGGCCTTTAATGTAAAGTGTGTTTCGCAGCATTTGCCGATATTCATATTTCAGATTCACGCGTCTTTCAGTCGCCGGCTGAGAAACTTGTCAATGCTCATTTCTAAAATGGGTAAAAGACTGAGGAGCTTGTTTCATGTAATAAATGAATGCCAAATATACTTTAAATATATAACTATATCAACAATTAGCAAGAGGCCCCGCCCCCTCAGGAGCGAGACTAAAGACACGGCAGCGTTTCTCACTTTGACGGCGTTTCGTCGCTGAAGTCTTGTTGCTTTCCTCTGATGAAGTTTTGCGTCTCTGAAGTCGCTCTGCGCCTCGTCCCACATCTCCTCCGCCTTGAAGTCGCTCTGCGCCTCCTTGTAGTCGTTTGAATTTCCAACAGCAAATCATATCAATTACTTAATATTGAAATTCTGGGCAAAGGCCCACGAGCCTGTAGCGAGAAACCAGGAGCGGCCAATCGGATCCCTGCGCAGTCTACAGGCCCCGCCCACGCCTGTAGGTTATTTTAAGTAGAGCCCAAATGTCAGTGGCAGAAGAGTTAAAGATAGTTGTAGTTTTCTTTTATTCAGAATTTAATCTAAGCCTCATCAGAAGTGAGATTAAATCAAATGTTACGGTTTAGCTTCAGACTGTTTTCCTCAGGTCGGGAAGATGAAGTCCAGAAAGTTTACTAAAGTAATTTTAAAAGAACCCTGGAGAGTTTTGAAGGTCTGAAAGCGACGTCACAAGACAAAAAAATAAACGGCTCTTCTCGAGCCTCGACGTGATGGTGCAACAGAAGTGTGTAACGTTGTTTATTCTGAACGCATCCGATGAACATGTGGAGAAAAAGAATAAGTTGCATCGTCCTGATGACCCGATCACACAGATGGTTTAGACCTCTATGCAACACACACTCACACATGCACACAGACACACACACGCACACAGAGCTTAATCTGCAAATACTTGCATAGAACACGTGAGAACTTAAAGTGTGGATATTTAATCATTTTGGTTAACTTGTAACTTGTCTTCCAACATGAAGGTGAAATGCTGGAGGACTGAAAACAAACTGTTGAGGGCCGTCCTGATAAAATAAACCAATTTGGTGAACGGGGGGGGGGGGAACAAATAAATACGAGTTGATTTAACGGCGAGACTTCAATGGATAAAACCTCCTCACCGTGGCCACCAGCGTCCGCTCCAGCCTCCATTGGGTTCTTCTTTTAATGCATGTTAAGTGGCACAGGAGATGCTAACGCTAGTGTTAATTAGCACCAGAAGCTATCAGACAAAAAGAAGAATAGTTCCACATGTGATGAACCCAAACAGGCAGGCACAGCATTGTTTGCATGAAGGACAGACGAGGTACAAAGTGAACAGAACAAGCGGGTACTTCTTTGTCAGTTTAGTTTCCTTCACCCCCTTCTCTTCCCCCCCGCCTACCCTCCCCCATCCCTCCCCCCAAACAGACTGATAGACCCCCCCCAGCAACATCATGTCAGACACATACATAGGAGCAGCACAGTCCACCTCAGCCCGCTGCGCTCCTGGCCGTCCGTACATGAGGCTCACATACAAGCAGTTACACACACTGATAAAGATGTCGCGGTGAGGACGATGTGCTTCCTACGGCATTAACAAACTTAAGAGAATGCAAAATTGATTACTTTTTTTCAGCTCGACTGTATCGCATCCATCTGCCCAGGCACACAGACATGAACTCACGCACACGCACACGCACTCGTCGCGGCCCCGCCCCCTCTCCCGCCCGCCCCGCCCGCCTCCCTAATGTCACAAAGCGCGCGTCTAAAATCAAATTAAAGATCTCCCCGAGACAAAGCCCACACATTCCATTGGAATTCACGTGGGTTTTGTCGTTCCTCCACTTTCACACCCTCGACCTCCGATGATCCGAGTCTGACCTTCCCGCACGCGACCTCCTCGTGTACTGTAAGCGTGTGACCCCTCCCCCGTCCCGTCCCCCACCCGCACGCCCCCCGCCCCGCTGGCCCCGCCCTCCGGTCGGGTTGAGCCGAGGTTGGTAGCTGTACAATGAAATTGGGGGTGCAGTCTTTTTGATGCCGAGCTGGAGAGGGGAGGGGCAGGAGGAGGAGCAGGAAGGCGGCGCCGCTCAGTCGTCTTCCAGTCCCTGGTTGAGGAGAAAGTTGGCTGCCAGGTTCTCGTTCTTCTCGCAGGCGAAGTAGGCCTGGATCACCAGCGCCTCGGGGAAACCCAGCGCTTTTAACTGGTGAGGAGAGGAGGGAACCGCTGCTTTAGGATCTGCAGCGCTTTGAATCTCATTCCTCACAACAGAGAGGACGAAAAGAGACAAACGTTCAGTCCTCACCCTCTCGATGGCTTCCTTCTCCTGAGGCGTGACCTGGATGTAGTTCACAGGCGCGCCCTCCTCCCCTGCCGCCCCCAACTCGCCAACTTCTGGCGCGTCTCCGGCATCTCCCACTGGCTCGTTCAACATCTGGATGAACAGCTCCTGATGCTGACTGATTTGCTGTGGGGGGAGACGAGGTCATGGTTAGATCCGTGAAACGCGGCGGGAGCGAGGATGTGAATCCACGGAGACCCTTCCAGACGCGTTACCTGTAGAAGTTGAGGATTCTCTCGGCCTAGTTGCTGCAGGAGCGCCGGCAGCAGCGTGGGGTTCTGCTGGATGGCCTGCCTCATGTGCAGGAACTGAGGCTGGGTCCGCAGGAATGCAAGTGGGTTCTCTCCTGCAGAACCGAGAACCATTTGAACCCAAACGCGTCTCATCACTCAAGGCTGAGCTGGAGTCAAGTTCACAGTCTTGTTCACTCGAGTCCACAGAGACGAGTGAAGTAGAAAACATGAATATATTGAGATGTGACGAGGACACAGATTAGATGTGGGCTCTACTGCGACGAGGGAGAGAATATTTGTATAAACATTCATCTTGTTCTGTATATATTGCAGTTAAAACTTTCCAGTGGAGAAAAGTTGCAGATTCTTTCATATCAGAACCTTGTTGGCTATTCTGCCGTAAAATAAATAAATAAATAATAACTCTTCAGCTCTCGTCCCAATCAACAAAAAGCCCGAAGCCACGAGAGAGAACACTGAACACACTGCGGAGACTAAACGGTGAAAGTTTGGCAACGACTAACAAGTCGAACAACAATTTACACACGAGCGCATCAGGAAAGCTTCTGAGACCGATGAGTCATGTGATGAGTCATGTGATGAGTCATCGCCTGCCAGTGAGGCTCGACAGTTGTTCATTGTCGGCGTCTGTAGATGTGTCCGAGCCGTCACATGTGACAACATAGCAGGAAGTTGTATGTTGGTTCTCCGCTAGCGTCAGCAGAACCTTTGACATGTTTTGGTGCACAGGGAGGCGCCTCACCCTCTGCTAGAGACGGGGCCTCCGCGGGGCCAGACGCAGGAGCCTGAGCTGGAGGGTTGCTCTCCTGGACCGGGCTGCTGGGGATCCCCTGAGACAACGACAGCAGGGTCAACACACACACACACACACACACACACACACCAGCTGCCAAACATGGAGGATAGTGGGGAACTCATCATGTGGTTTAAATTTTATTACAACTCACTGTGTGTGTGTGTGTGTGTGTGTGTGTGTGTGTGTGTGTGTGTGTGTGTGTGTGTTCCTGTGCATACATCAGGTGAGTAACCTTGTTCACCGTCAGCTGCTGATCGCTCAGCCATCGCCAGGCTGACAGCAGTGGGACAGAAACTCCTTGATCATAGAAATGCTCTGGTTCCCTTTAGAGCTCCTGAGCTTCACCCAACAGAGCAAACCTTCAGCATGCGGAGCACTGAGCGGTTACACTAACACTAAGTCAGGAAACGTGTCTTTTAAAACTTTTCCACACTGAAAGCGGCGACCGGATGAAGCCGAGTCGTGGCAGCCGAGATGTGGGACGACGCTGCAGACGGCAGAGCTCAAGCACGTCTCGTACATTTCAGTGTTTCATATTTAGTACATACATCGGACATTACACGTGGGTTAGCACGATGGTGACAACTGCAGCACACACATATGTTGAATGTATAAAAACACTACGAGAGAAACCAGCAGAGGCTTCCAGGTGAACTCACAGTGAGCAGGTACTCCACGGCTCTGTGGGGGTTGTTGAAACTGGCCCGCAGCGCGGCCACCACTCTCTCCCTCTCGTAGCCCATGGACATGATCTCTGTGAGCATGGCCTCGTACTCGGCTCCAGTCACTGGAAACACAACACACAAGTTACTCACTCCGCACGTTTTGTAACGTTACAAAGTTGCACCCTCGTGCAGGAAGTTCAGCAGGGAGCCAGACAGACAGCGTTAGCGATGTTGCCGCTGTCGGCCGCTGCCATGTTGAGAGCCATGTGGAGTCAATAGATATGCTCTATCTGGCACGTTTAAACCGTACATAGCTGTACGACATTATAACATAGAAAAAGAGCTAAAAAACATGACTGCTCCTCTCTTACAGTCTCTACCAAGTAAGCACAACTAAATCTAGAATAGGATGGGAATCCCCACGGCTCTCTGTGGCACCACAATAAGGGATGGCGTACTTTTGTCACAGTCCAAATATAGAAACAGCCTGAACGGCACTGCAGCACGTAAAGTCCCCGACGCACAACAGTTACAATCTGTGGCACAACAAATATAACCCAGGTTTTACACAACAACCAAGATGGCTGCGACGTTAACCTATTTATAAAACTCAAATAGCACTATCTACATCCACCACCATCAGGATACAGCCCGACTGCATCGAGCCCGTAACAGCTGCCCGGCATGCGAGTCTGGCAGACGCTCAGTGGTTACGTACCCAGCGCCGAGGACGCGTCCAAGCCCTGACCCGCGCCGCTGGAGCTACGAGACGGAGAGAAGGAAAGTCAGACCACACACAAGAACTGCGTTTAGATATCCATAACATTAAATACAAAATATGCGACGTTTTAGATGAGGTACTACGTTAAAATGAAAATACGTGTCTCAGATGTTTAAGATAACTTAGTTACCCATGAGTCATACAGGTAGACTGAGTCATTGTCTTTTTGGGGTCTAGAGCCAGCCCATTTGCTAAAGGAGTCCCTGTATCATATAAATATTGAATATAAATGTTGGCCAAACTAGACGATTTACTGATTAAATAACTTTTAGGAAACAACACTCTGCTTTACCAGGGCTCACTTCAAATACTTCAACCTTTAAGAACTTTAAGATGCATCGAGTAAACCAGACCATTGAGCGAGAGCAGCTAAATGAATGGTTTGTTTATTTATTACACTAACTGATGTGTAGTTTTCATGTTAATGACAATCCCAAAAGTGACTTCTGGCATTTAAGTTTGAATATTGGGGATACATGAATCCAGACAGACCGATCACTCTGGATAAAGATCTCAATATAATGTGGAAAACCTTTTTTGTAAAATTGACGCCACAAGCACTACTTCCCTACTCTCTAAAAAAGATAGGATATTCCTTTATTAGTCCCACGGGGGGGAAGTCGCGGGATCACAGCCGCAGACAAAGTAAAATAAAGTATAAATAAACAGTAAAGAATCCACGACAGCGAGTAAGTGAAACTCTGCCAGCTTCTACCTGGCTGGTTGTGGTTCTGTGGCTTCAGCGCTCGGCTCCTCTTTGGCCTCCTCGGAGGGAATGGGGACAGCTGCCGGGGCCGGGGCGGGGTCTGAAGCTGGGGTTGTAGCCGGGACAGCTGTTGACGTGGAGCCAGAGTCCTGCACGGGGGGCTTGGGGGCTTCCGAGGCCGGAGGCGAGGCGGCAGCTGCGGGTTTAGCCTTCGGCCGGTTCGGGAGAAGGTGTTGTTAGACTGGTGTTGTGTAAACAACATTCAAAAACGGGCCTCTCCTGCACAGGCTCGTTTTGTCCACTTGGCTCGCTTTTTTAAAAAGATATTTCCGACATTCCATCTATCTGCCAGTTTTCGTAGCTTCCCGTTGGAGGCGCCAACTATCTGGCACCCCGTCAATACGATTTTAATGGATATTGACGCCCAGAATTGTCCCGAACCCAGCAAGAAACAAAGAGACCGACAAACACTTCCAGCGGGTCGTAAGCGATGACTCAGCGGGATTATTTTAACAGAAGTGCATTCAATATCTTATAGGAAAATCATACTCGTAGTGCCTTTCATAATGAAAATGTCTGACCTTAAAGCCAAATAGAAGTACTATAATAGAAATGCTACTTGTGGACAAGAGATTTGTAAAGAAAAGTTCAAACAGAAACCACACAGTCGTCAGGATCTTACCTTGGAAACCATCACCACCACAAAATTCTTCTCATCAATGTTGTAATCTTTAATGGGCGTGTCATCTTGCAGGATTTTCCCAGCATAAATCAGCTTCTGGCCAGAAACAGGAAAGTTGTCTTTTCCTCTTTCTGCCTCGATCTTCTCTTTTAAGGCCTTCACCTGTGAAAGAGAGGACTCATCAACTACACACCAACATTGCAGTTACTTCTTAAGGCTTTTATGTCTACGCATTAATATTAATACTCTGTGCACCTCCTTGGTCTCTGACCTACAAGTCACAGGACCTCGATTTTCTACAAAGCACCCACTAATGAAGCCGTCCAGACGGACGATGACAATGTCATCAACAGACAGACAGACAGACATCATGGCTGACTTGCAAAAGTACGATAAGTAAAACCAGGGTTCCCTTCACACAGCATACGATATAAGTAAGATAAGAGAGAAGTGTCGGGACTATATCCCTCTGAGTCCCGGAGATGCTGGTCAGAGAGCACAGGGTGGTGCTCCCTTCACGCCGGCCTACTAGCTGCATGTCCGATGATGTGAACATGCTAATAAACTTAGCCAGCTACCAACACGGCTCGTCGTAATTAGCAGTGTCATAAGCGTTAGCATTAGCAATGACAACCATTATCGTAGTGGGGGGTGAAGGGGGGAGGCTCGGGCTCGTCGCAGAAGTGGAGGCACTACGTTCACACCGACGAGCGGCAGCAGTGTAGTCCCCCCCCGGAGCAACTTAAACGACCAGAAAATCCGTTCGCAGTGACGTCGCGGTGACTTTTGTTACCGGGCTGCTCTGCTAGCTAGCCGGCTAACGTTCGCTCGGGAGGTTCCGCGTTGTTCGTGTGTTTTTGCGCGTGTAGCCAAACTCCGAGCACGTGCCGTTAATCGGCACCGCTTCGTCGCGACCACATGAAACGTTATCGTGCTTGGGAAATATCAAAAACGCAGCTGTGACGTCTCCACGCAAAGTTACCAACACTGGTGCCTTCGGCTGCTGCTGTTAGCTTAAAGTTAGCACGTTGAGCTAGCGGCCACTCACCGTTTGTTCGGGGTCTATCTCGATCTGAATTGTCTGCTGCTGCAGCGTCTTCAGCGTGATCTGCATGGCGGCGGCGGCGGACGACACTTTCAGCCGGAGAAATAGTCGCTCGCTAAGCCGTTAATTTGTTTGTAAAGTTGGCGTTTTCTGTTGAGACAACGACTAGGCGAAAAATGTGTGTATCCATGAGCACTCAGCAAATCGCCATCTTTGGTGACAAGTTGGTGGTGCGGCGAGACAACGCTCGCGCTCCGCCGGAGAAGCACGAGACTTCCTGCAGTACGACGCGACTTTGAACACGGGAGACATGTTTTATTAAAACAACAAATAAATGCTCGTTGTTTACTTATAGTTACGCTAAATAAGAACAAGTAACTCAATACATACAGCCAGGGTCCACTGAGAATATTACCACTCAGAACAGCAACTGAATATATCTATTTAAATGTGGACTTGTTTAAATACAGCCTTGCTGTCGCCACGTTTTTTTTAAAGAATATAATGAATGAAAGCACAATTTAATGTGTAATCAACTGTGCGACGTGTGACATTTTCTCTAACATTATGAGAGTCAAAATTCAAATTCAAACCTGCCAAATTGATAACGTGATAAACTGAAAGGATTGTGTGCGTGTGTGTGTGTGTGTGTGTGCGTGCGTGTGCGTGTGTTAAAGACCCTGTACACTTACAAAGGTGCATAGTATTAGCATGGTTGATTAGTTTAAGCTAGGTGGAGCTATGATGGGACTAATATGATGTCACAAAACTCTATGGACCAATGAGAATGATGACGGCTTGGTCCCGCCCTAACAAATGTAACAGGGGAGTGCTGCAGATGTCCATCAAGTCCAGTCAGATGTCTTATCAAGTGAAAACGTGTGTATAGGTGGAATACGTGTGTCGTTGTGTGAAGCCACATCTAATTGATGGCTTTGATTTGCTTGCTTTAATTAATCCAATGGCTGCACCTTCATAGACCCTAGTTGTGAATGTTGTCCTCAGCGGGCCTTCACAGGCCTCTTTGACTGCAGGTCACTTTTGCTGCTGGTTGCTGACAATGCAAACATTACAACTGAACTCTTTCCATTCAATTTAATTCAGTTTAATTTGTATAACCCAGAATCACACAGAACAAATTTGCCTCAGAGGACTTTAAAATCTGTACACATACGACGTCACTGTCCCAGGACCTCACATCGGATAAAGTACCCAAAAAATAGAAACAAAAAGGAAGAAACCTGAGTGAGAGCAGCAGAGGAGGATCCCTCAGAGGCAATAGATGTCATGTGACCAGAATGAACAGCGTAACAGAGTTACAGCACATTACATGAATATGACAGAAATGATTCATATAACGAGTCGTAGGCATGGACCACCATCCAGATAACCATCCAGCAGAAGGAGGTAGAGAGGAGGGGCATCAGCAGGCTGCCATGGCAGGAGGTAGGATGCAGGAGGTAGGAGGCAGGAGACAGGAGGCAGGACCGGTTCCAGACAGGCACTATCTATAGAAACTTGAGGGAAGGAAGCACAGAGGCTCCCAGGAAGAAGTAGAGTTAGTGATGTGCATTGAAGAGACATGAATTCATCCAGAAGGAGAGCGAGAAGAGGAGCTCAGTGTATCCTAAGATGCCCCCCAGCAGTCTAGGCCTATAGCAGCATATCTAGGGGCTGGAGCAGGGCTAACCTGAGTCGGCCTTAACTATTATCACGTTCAAAGAGGAAAGTCTTAAGTCTAGTCTTAAATGAGGAGACTGTGTCTGCCCCCCCCCCCGGACTGAAAGTAGAAGCTGGTTCCAAAAAAGAGGATCTCTTCTTCAGCCGCTGAGCAATGAACGGCCACGCCCTCCGACAGCGCTGAAAGCAGCAATAAACAAAGCCAATTACTTTGTTTGGTTATATTTTCTGCTTGCATTGCAGAGTTCAAAGTGTCATAGAAAGCACATGTTTAGTGCACTACAAAATGGACTTGATTGTATTCAGGATAGAGTACTGTTAAGGAGCAGAATGGCATTTTGGGAAATGCGCCTTTTTGGCGCATTGTGGGTAATTCCTTTGGGCAAAGTCGGCATCTAATGCTGACTGACGGAAAGGCTTCATAAAGGACTCAAAATGTCTGCCAGAGAGCCCTCACACACTCGCCGGTGTGACGGTGTGACGGTGTGACACCCTTCATGCTCACAGAGTTGTAGTGTGAGTGAGCCTCAAAGTCCGTGAGTCCGTAAGCGTGGAGGTTGTGATTGAGCCAAAGACACAAACACACACGTGTGCAAGCAAACACGTGAAGTGGTGAAGTCCACCAGCTGGAGGACACTGGAGTTGACGGCAACAACGATTACTCTACATGCAGTCAAATATTTACGAGTAAATACTTTAGCAATACATCTGTGAACATGTAGACAAAGTAGTACTGTAGAAGAACCGAGTATTCATAAAGGAAGCTCCTAGTTATGCTAAAATCTTAAAGATACCTGTAGACCTGCTTGGGGAGGGGAGGGGCTAAAGTGAGGGGTATTTAGTTGGTCCAGACACAAACCACTAGAGGCCACTAAAACTTACACACTGGCCCTTTTTAAGGGGGTTTATGTGCCAAACTGCTGCTTGGCTGAGATCATTACTAACTTCCTGAAGTCTTGCCTTCACCTTCAGACTATCTGCCTACATCCTGTCTCCTGTTGTAATGCTAAGCTAACTGTCTGTAGCCTCATATTTACCTATTTAATGTATTGAAGGTGAGAAAGCTGTATCGATGTCCTTCTCTAACGCTCTAACAGTCCAATAAGATGATGTGTTTCATCTGTGTCTGAATGTGTTGGGAGTTAAGTTGGCTCTCTAAAACAGACTTTGTCTGTGCAGTTCTGCGACGCGGCCAGCAGGGGGCAGACTTCACTCACACACAGTCAGTCGGCGCTGCAGATGGCAGCACATGACCTCACAGAGAGGGAGAGCACGAAGCCAGGAGGGAAAATATGAGAGATTTCCAGAAATCATAAAAAAAAACCCACCAGTATGAGTCACTGGTTGTGTTTAGTTTGTGTGGTTGATGCTTTATGTGTTCAACTGGATCTGTCGGGAGGATGGAGGACACCGGCGCTGTGAGTGTTACATCAGCAGGAGGCCGGTGATGGTGGAGGAGTTTCAGCAGCTTGAGGCGCTCAGAGGCTTTCGCTGTGAGGCAGTTGTGGTTTGAGTGCTGCAATAATCCTGACGTTGTCATCATGGTGATGACAATCATTTTCATCCACATCACCAAAGTACACAAACATAATAACGTACACATGCGTGTGCACCGGCTGCGGCCGCCCCCCCAAACCTCCCAGCATGCATTGCAACATGAATCTTTCATGGAATTACTGATCGATCGCTCAGTGCCAAGTTTGTCGCTTCCCTTCTTGCTGTTGCTCCTCGGCCTTTATTTATTTATTCATCCTCCTCTCTCCTTCCCTTCTTTCCTCCATCCCCCCCCACCCTTCCCTCCAGATCTTCTACACCTTCCATTTGGTCATCGTTGGTCCCCCTCCCTCGCTTTCTCCACCGCCCGATATCATCTTTCTTCTAAAGTGGAGAAGAGGAAGAAGAGTCAGGGAGGGAGGAAGGTCGTGAAGAATCGAGGAAAGTGATGAAAAGATGACAGAGAGCGGAACGGGAGACCGTCAGGAAGAGGATGAAGAGATTGAGGAGGAGGAACAAGAGACAGAGGGGATCTCTCTCTGTGTGTGTGTGTGTGTGTGTGTGTGTGTGTGTGTGTGTGTGTGTGTGTGTGTGTGTGTGTGTGTGGGCACGGTGCCCTAAATGTGTGTTCATCTGGGTTAATTCTCAAGGACAGAACTATTAAAGATTAACAAGGAACCACCATGTTTTATTGAGTCAAGCTGCGTTTCGAGGGCACATGGCTTCCAAACACAGACCTACTAAAATGCTTTGTGTGTGTGTGTGTGTCTGTGTCTGTGTCTGTGTGTGTGTTATTCTGCCAGCTTTTTATATTTTGCCCAGACCAAAGAAAGCCCGTCCTTTCTGAAAAAGCCTTTCCAGCTGCAGTGCTTCCTCCGTGCTGCATCGCGGCCCTGCAGATAGACTCCAGACTGAGTGACACAGATTGTGGAGCGCAGTGCGAGTACGTCTTGACTCCACGAGGCGCGCAGTGCCCCGCATCTTCAAACCAACATTGAACAGAATCGGCAGCTTTCCACACGTCCCGCCGTGTTGGTGTGGACCTGCCGGTCTCGGCGTCTCCGAGTCTCTTTTGAAGGACTCGTTCTCGTCTCGCAAACAACCTCATGCTTCACTCGTCCTTGTCTGGGAGAGAGAGAGAGAGAGAGAGAGAGAGAGAGAGAGGAGTTTCTGTTCCTGGCAGCTGTGGGGAGACATCGCTAAACTGCTCCGCGCATCGTTTGATTTATTTGTTGTAACGTCATTCTTGTGGCCGCTCATTAAAAAGCAAAGAACGTTCACGCGTTAAAATTCACCTCTCGTCACAAACTCACTCATAGACAGAATCCACGGCCATAAAAGAGGTGAAGGAAGTGGACGCCTCATTGGTTTTCTGTGCATTGAATGGTCCTCATGGTACCCTCAGTGCATCCTGCTGTCTGGTCTGCTTTACTCTCATCGCTGACACAAAGTTACTTTATTGTGTACTTTCTGTATATGTGTGTGTGTTTTCTTGAAGTTCAAAGATTCCCATGATCCTTCAGTGACCTTGACCTCTGCCTTCACTTCCATCATTTCCCTTCAGTGAGGTGTGAGAGATACTCAGCTTGAAAACATTAGAGTCTTTTTTTTGAGAAGCGAAGTGAGACAGAGAGGTGAAATAAACTGGTTTTAGTGGGACAGAGAGGCCAAATAAACTGGTTATAGTGGGACAGAGAGGCCAAATAAACTGGTTATAGTGGGACAGAGAGGTCAAATAAACTGGTTATAGTGGGACAGAGAGGTCAAATAAACTGGTTATAGTGGGACAGAGAGGTGAAATAAACTGGTTATAGTGGGACACAGAGGTGAAATAAACTGGTTATAGTGGGACAGAGCGGTTACATTAAATTCTGCATTAAATTGAGCGGAGCGGTTCATCCCTCGGTGGTTTAGTCCGGTGAGAAGAACAACACTCGCTGACGTCCCCAGAGAACCGCAACGCGTTGCCTCGCAACGTAGCGCTGTGAGAGTTCACTGCGTGGAAAAGAAATCTAAATAAAAACGTCTCTCTATTTGCTTTAAATCAAGATGTGTGTTTGTGACCTCAGCCATTGTGAAGTTGTGTTGTGTACACATTTGTGTTGTCTGCTGTGTTCTGCTGTTATAGCGAGGGTCAGGGTCAAGCTTTCATTTCTATTTAATTTACAGAGCCTAGTAATGCTAGTCGCTCTGCATGAAGGTTTAATGTCCATCTTTTTGCTTGATTGTCTGAGTTTTGTCCTCTTTTCTGATTCATCCTGAGCAAGACTACACAGAGGAAGGCCATTGTATATTTATAAAGTTCATGAAGTTATATTTAAAATCAGTTGTATGTACCGGCTCTAAAGTGCCAGCCAATAAAAAATGAATTTATTGGTTCAGACTTAAGTTGCGTGATGGCGTCGGCTACGTGGTAACCGACCCTGACGATGGTGATTTTACAGGTTAGGCCTCTAAAAGTACTTCATCTGAGCGCCGTCACGTGGTTTACCAGGAAGAAAACACCATTTATTAAAGAAGAACGAAGGTGTATGTTCAAATCAGCAAAGTGGTTCATCATTTTCGACTCTCAGCAAAGGAAAAGAAAAGAGCGCTGACATATTATCCACCTGTTTTCAGTTTGAAATGAAGTGATGTGATGACTTGAGTCTCATGCTGTGACCTAAAGATGTTCTGTCACTGTTTTATCGGTTTGTCTGAAACTTTGTGAAGCTACGCGTTAGTGCTGTCTTGGCCAGCACACTCATGAGAAGGAGATTTTTAAATCTCAATAAGGCTTTCCTGGATAAATAACTCTTGAATAAAAAAATGAAATGTACATTTGATTTATTCACGACGGTGTCTGTGTTTGAACTTTGACCTCTGTGTATAAACTGGACACATTGCACGGATAACAGATATCGCCACATGGACAAAAACAGACTCCCACATGCGAAAAAAAAACACACAACGTTGAGTTTAAAATAATTTTTAATTGGGGTGTAGGTGGCAGAGGAACCACCGACTGAATCGCTCCTCCTCCTCCTCTCTGTTGTCTCTCTGTCCTCTGAGAGAAATCCTTCTATTCTTCTGCAGGAACACCCACACAGCACCGCATCGTCTGCATAGCTACGATATGACACACTGCTCTGTCGTGTGTGTGTGTGTGTGTGTGTGTGTGTGACAGTGCTGCCACCAGTGCAATGAATGAGTCATGTGTGCAGCCCACAGGGGTTCTTGTTAATAAGAGACTTCTGAGGCCCATACGGCCCCCACTGTGGAACATAATTCATGGTGCTTTTGTGTATTACTGTCACTGCTTGATACATTTTTCTTTTTGGCATCTCAGTGCTGCACTTGCATGTAGAAACTCCACCTAGTGGTGACATTGCCCCCTACATGCCTGTGCAGTCATATTCAGTAACGCATGCAGCAGCGGAGCATTTTTCAGTGTTTTCTGCAACAAAACATTCCTCCTCCTCACCACATCTAGAAATTATTACTTTTCCAGAGTATAAAAGTTGTGATGGATGAAATTTCCTGTATTGTCCCGACATCCGGCTACTAGTCTATCATCCCCAAAACAAACGGCCATTGTTCCAAAGGCCCGTTGCTCCTAAACATACACACTCTCCATGCAACAGAAGCACATGGCTAATTATTCTGCAGGATGGCGGTGAAGGCATGACTCAGCATACTGACCCCATCTCACTCTCCATGACGACACCGAGCCGACCAACCAACCAACCAACCAATCAACCAACCAACCAACCAGCCAATCAACCAACCAACCAACCAACCAACCAACCAACCAACCAACCAAGCAATCAACCAACCAACCAACCAACCAATCAACCAACCAACCAATCAATCAACCAACCAACCAACCAACCAACCAACCAACCAACCAACCAATCAACCAACCAACCAACCAACCAATCAACCAATCAACTAACCAACCAACCAACCAACCAAGCAAACAACCAACCAACCAACCAACTAATCAACCAAACAACCAACCAACCAATCAATCAATCAACCAACCAACCAACCAATCAACCAATCAACCAATCAACCAACCAACCAACCAACCAACCAATCAATCAATCAACCAACCAACCAATCAACCAATCAACCAACCAACCAACCAATCAATCAATCAACCAACCAACCAACCCACCAACCAACCAACCAACCAACCAATCAACCAACCAACCAACCAATCAACCAATCAACCAACCAACCAACCAAGCAATCAACCAACCAACCAACCAACCAACCAATCAACCAACCAACCAACCAACCAATCAACCAATCAACCAACCAACCAACCAACCAATCAACCAACCAACCAACCAACCAACCAACCAACCAACCAATCAATCAATCAACCAACCAACCAACCAATCAACCAATCAACCAATCAACCAACCAACCAACCAACCAATCAATCAATCAACCAACCAACCAATCAACCAATCAACCAATCAACCAACCACCCAACCAATCAACCAACCAACCAACCAATCAATCAATCAACCAACCAACCAACCAACCAACCAACCAACCAACCAACCAACCAATCAACCAACCAACCAACCAACCAACCAATCAACCAACCAACCAATCAACCAACCAACCAACCAATCAACCAATCAACCAACCAACCAACCAACCAACCAACCAACCAACCAATCAACCAACCAACCAACCAATCAACCAATCAACCAACCAACCAACCAACCAACCAACCAATCAACCAACCAACCACAACTAGGAACAAGAGGCAGAGTGGTGGCCGTACCCAAAAGCTAGTTTGACATAATACAATCTGGACGGGGTGATGACATCATTCTGCATAATAATTTGGTGTGGCGATGCCAGCAGGCCTCACAGAGCCCTGCTGGTAAAGCATGCTGCACGTTCTGCAGGCTTAATCTTCATGGTCTCCTTCTTCCTCAAACTTTGGACCGTTACTCGTTGCGTGGCGTTGCCGGCACATGCGGCAAAATTCATCAAAATGTGTGGCGGGAGTTCGACCGTGTGTTTCCCTGAAAAATAAATGGTTCCATTCACTTGGATGTGGTTTGTGTATGAAGAGGAGATATCATCATCTGTGTGCCCGTAGTGACTCTGCATTCTTTAACATGGATTAATTATTTAAAGTTTAAAACGTTAACAAAAGTCCGGAGTTGATTTGACCAATTGGGCATTTTTTGATAGCGAGCACAGTTTTCATGTAATCACTGTTCAAGTTTCAGAACATTTTCGGGCCTTTCCAGAGTTTCCTATGGGTGTGTATGGCGCAGGTTAGACTGGTGAGGCGCGCACGTGGAATAACGGCGTGCACGTTCTTTCCTCCCTGTTTTATTTGGACTATTTTGGTGATATCAGCATGTTTTTGCCTCAGAAGTCGGGGTTAAGGTGGTTTCGTTACAGATATATAGTGACTTCTTACGGCAGTAGTCGCCACACCATCAAAACTACTTGTGAAGTGTTCTGGTTTGTGCTTCTGCTTGTTGCGGGAAGAGAGTGAAGTTTTAAAGGAGATGGATTAACAACGCCCGCTTGTTTTTGGGATAACGGGCTGTCGATCCAACGGGACATCCTTTTGGCCTGTTGGTGCCGTCGGACCAACAGGCAGACAGAAACATCTCAACAACCACAAGATGGACTGCCGTGAAATATGGAACAAACGTTCATAAGAGGAGCTCTCAACAACTTTCCGTTTCGTGCCGACATCAGATGAGAATGTGTCCAATTCTTTTGCTGATTACCAAACGCCTGCAAAGGGATGGATGTTCTCGTCAGCCTCGGCTGTGCACAATGGAT
Organism: Clinocottus analis; assembly: GCF_023055335.1. Classification (NCBI taxonomy): domain Eukaryota; kingdom Metazoa; phylum Chordata; class Actinopteri; order Perciformes; family Cottidae; genus Clinocottus; species Clinocottus analis. The sequence continues at coordinate 1,884,649 of NW_027175887.1, forward strand.
GCTGAACATTTCATCATGCGCCACATTGTAGCTGCAATTCTCATTGCCGGCGTTTACCGTTAGCCCGGAGCTAAAGGCCTTTTGTGCCGCTTCTCAAAGCATGGCTGTGGTCTTTTTAGTCTTTTAGCACTTTTATTATTATTGCTTTTAATTTTGCAGCCCAACAGACATGAATAGAGGCAGCGTGGCAAGAGCAGAAGAAACAAAGCTCCACTCACATAGAAAAGCTCTTTTTTTTATCACGAGCAAAATGATTTTTTAAATGAACCTGTGCACAAAAGAAGCTTAATACATCACACATGTTATATAACACCTTTGACTTCTCTGACCAGTCGATAGCCGATTCTACAGGACGGGAACGAAAGTCAACGTGGACCGCCAATTCCCCACAATGCACTTTGATAACAGTTGCTAAAATGCGGTGAGGAAAACGGGTGATGAGCATTCACTGCAAAAATTTAAATCTAAGTAAGATGAAATATCTTAATTCAAGGCATTATACGCTTGTTTTTTGATTGACAAGATATTTCTTCTTATCAGGCAGTTTTTATTTTAGAGCATTTTACTTGTTTCAAGAAGTCTTGAAACAAAATCAAATTTTCCTGTTCTGTTGGCAGATAATTTGTCTTATTTCAAGTCATATTTCCCTCATTTTATTACTTTTTTTTCTTGTTTTTGGAAGCTGAATTTTTGCAGTGTTGCCGGTTCAGTTGGATTTTCAGGTTCTCATTTGTTTTGTAGTTGAGACATCTTTAGTCACACTGATGCGAAAATAACAAACAAGCTCAATCAAGTTTCACGGTGTCGGTGCTCGTGTTTTGTTTCCGTAGTTCAAAAGCGTCCCAGTTCTCTGTCTGATGAACCGTCGTCCATTTTGCCTCGCTGGCTCTTCGTGCTAACGGTTGTTTGTTGGTTCACTTTACTGCTCAGCAGTTGCACCTGTTGCTTTTGAGCTCGACTCGTTTCTACAGAGGAAATATTCTCAACTTTTTAGAGTTTAAAGTTTCTAATTAAACTCTTCGTTGCTAATGTGTAGAGGATGGACTTTCTTTTCTTTTCGTTTCTTGGCCCTGACGACTTCCCCCGATGGGAACACACACTTCTGTCCCGTCTGAACCGTGCAGAACGCTCCGTTCCTCGCCGGCCAACAATGGAGTTTGACGCAGCGTTTCAGTTCAGCCACCGCTCGACGTCCAAACTGCTGAGCGGGCGCCACGGTTTCTTTCTTTTGGAGGTGGCGTGGAGGCGGGCCCCGCTGCCTCTGTCGGTTGCCTCGGCGATGCCGGATGCTGGACTCCTGCAGCGACAGCTCGGGAGCCGTGCTGGGTAAACACGGACTCCTGCGGGAGCGGGACAACTGGTAATGACACCAGAGAGGAAAAAACATGGAGCAAACACACACACACACACACACACACACACACACACACATGCTCTCACACGGAGGAAACTCACTGGGGACCGGAGTGCTTTAGTTGTTAACAACTCCATCATCTCTCCCTCCCTCTCCTCTTCTCACTTCTATCTATATCTGTCCTTTCTGACCCCGGTCTCTTCATCAGGCCTACAGCTTTCTCCCTTATTCAGCCAAAACTGGGCCACAGAGCACAACCCTATCCCACACACACACACACACACACACACACACACGGTCACAAAGTCTCACACGGATAGAGAGAGAGAGAGAGAGAGAGAGAGAGAGAGAGAGACAGAGAGAGAGTCAATGCTAATTAGCTCTACAAACAGGTCTCGGCTCGCTCGCTCGCTCGGCGTGTGCGTCGGGGTGAGAGAGGGGCAGTGTGCCGTTAACTAACTAGTGTGTCGGGATTTCTTTTTCTGTCCTCATTTACGGAAATGAAGCTCTCCCCCCCGAGTGACCCGTGTCTCCCCCGACGCCGGGAGGCAGGAGAGAGGGAGAGAGGGAGGGAGGGAAGGAGGGAGGAGATGGAGGGACATTAAAGAGCGTTATCTTTTCAATTTACGCACGGGAGGCATCAAACGGGCCGAGGACGACGAGGCGGTAATGGGAGGGAGACGTGTGGATGGATGGAAGAGAGAGAGAGAGAGAGAGAGAGAGAGAGAGAGAGACCAGATGGACGAGTGACGGCTAAACGAGCGAGGAGTTGGACTTTTCCTTGTAAGGCGAAGAGATGAGGCCAAACTCAGAGCTCTAAAGTCGGGTGGTGCGCGGCGTCCTAATGAAGCAGATCCTCCATCTCCTCTCCATGTACGGCCATGGACAGCGTAACCCCTGGACAACTTTCCACGGCGTCCACGTTGTAAATCCTGACCCACTTCCAGCGCCTCTCTCCTCGTGCACCTTTCTGCCTTTGACCTCTGCTGTTTTTCCAAAGCACATTAGTGACACAGGAGTGAGCTGCGCCGTTGCATTGGAGGTCACGTTGCCGCTTTACAATGCACATGGGCTCTGTAGGTTATTCTGAGTCAGTCGCACGTTCCCTCTGCTCTGATGCCCTAAATACTCACCGTACACAAAATGTATATTAATCTGTGGCTAAAAAAAAAAGAGCCCAACACGTGCACTTTTTACTTTCGCTTCGGAGACATCTGCTAAAAACTACGGCCAGATGTTCTGTTAAAATATGAATTGAGTGAAATATAAATTGAATTCAGGATGATAAAGTGATCGCCTGACTCGTCGTCATGCACTGGGTCACTCGCAGCGTTTAACCCGTTAACCACTCAGCTAACTGCTGCAATGCTGCTGCCTGCAACTTAACCGGTTTGGTGAAATACATATCGTGAGACATGACCTTCACGCGGGTGAAGGTCTGCATGGCCTCGTGACATCACAGGGTTCCCGTGGCTCTCGTCCAATCAGGCGCCAGTGTTGTGGTTTGAACCAAACGTCACACTCAGGTGAGATTTTGACTGTGAACTGATAACAATGAGCACATTGGAAGCCAAATTTTGTAGAAAATCTGATTATTTTTCATTTGTCAAGTATTTAATTCACACACAAGTATAAAAACAACATGTGGTTGCCTGTAAAAAAAAGCTCATATACCCCTAAAGATAATGCTAAAGTTAAAGCTAAAGTTAGCTGCTTGCTGGGGAACATTGAAACACCTAAAGAGCCAGACGTTTCCCTCAGGAGTTGGTCACCCCAAAACAGAACACAACAGGGAATATTGGAGAACATTGGACGGAAACACCAAATAATATGGCTCCAATACTGCTGGCTGCTCACGTGAATCAATCTCAGGCCAAACACATGTCACTGCAGCTTGTTCAGTTGCTCCCAGGGGGCCAAAGTCACTGCCGGCCGCACTTTGTAGTCAATAGAGAGCCGCACAGCCTGAGTCTGCAACACCATCCAGCACCCTGGGTCATAAATAATGTCTTGGTTTCTGCCAGTTGTGTGGTAAACAATGCGAGTGATTGCTGAAAAACGCCTTGAAACAGGGGACAAGACTAAAAGAAGCTGCTATGGAAACGCCACAGACCGCACATTAGCTCGACGAAGCATTTCTTCAGCACTCTTGCAGGGTGTCGGTGAAGAGATGTCGTGTGCGGACCAGAGAAAGTGAGCCTCGCCAGTGGAGACAAAAGTAGGAGAAGAGCCTCAAGTGACCTGCTACTTGTTTTTCTCGGATAATAGAAAGCCAGAATGTGTGTCCAAATGGCATCGTAGCCATCTGGTGTAGCCCAGTTTAACACCACCGCACAGTGTTGTGTTGCAGACTACGCAATCCTTATGTAAGACGCAGAGACTCTTCTGGACTTTCCTGACAGGAAGCAGAGAGCAGATAAGGGATGCCTGTGGAAATGTTTCAGGATGATCCTGGCTGAGCAGCAGCAGTCTCACCTGGTCACTGCATGAAAGAGCTTATATGATAGGTCATAGCTTTCATACGTTATCGAACATAGCGTCTTTTCTTTCCGGTTACAGAGAGACTATGATCTAACGGCACTAACGGCAACTCCTGGTCCTGAATAGGTGAAGCCAATGCGGAAGTGTCTCCTCTGGTTGCAAAAATAAGCATCTGTCTGTGAGAACATGGCTCTACTTCTCACTTGATTCACCTCAGTAAATATTTTAAACATGAGTTGATGTTCTCAAACGATAGTTTAGAGTCTTCTTCAATACAGCATGATGTTTAGTCAATGATGGTCCATTTAGCATAATGCAGGATATGCTTTAGGGCGGGCTTACTGTGATTGACAGGTGGATACCCCTCCCAGAGCCGTGTAGGTGTATCTCTAGGTCACCCCTCCGCAATCCCAGTGCGCTCACTTCCGCTCATTGGTAGTAAAAAGCCAAGATGGCGACGGCCAAAGCGCTTAACTTGGGCGAGACCACGCCCACTTCTTGTTTTCAGTCTATGGTTATGACTCACGTGACAAACGACCAGCTCGGCCTGCTGGCCTGAGCAGAATCACAAAGTCATAGCTCTTTTATAATTGAATTGTTTTTTTACAAATACATGTTTTAGAATTATTTTTCCCGATTGGACACGGCGCGGCGAAACAGCACTGACGGCTCAGGTAGAAGGTCCACGGCTCGCCACTGCAAACCACACTCAGGACGCCTGTGACTGACAATGAACAAGACAAACGAAACTCCTGACGTGGCAAAATGTCAGCGTTTACTCTCCAGCGCGAACAGCGGAGTTTGTTTGCGTGGACTATTGAATACTACGCTCAGACGCGTTATTGACGCGCCAGTAGTGACGGGTTGACCAAGAAATCATAAAGTAGGCAACAAATGAAAGGTCATCATGACATTATAATATATAACTCACAGGGCAACTGTCTTTTCTGTTTGATTGAAGCTCAATAATCCCCCCCCCCCCCCCATGTGACCTCATATTAGATCTGGCCTGTTGATGCATGCCAGTTGTTTGATGGGTCATTATTGATCTTGTGACGCTGAGCTCAGATTACTGCTGGGTTGACGGCTGTGTGGGGTTGAGGGAGCTTGTAATATTACGATGTTTCATTGTACTTGGTGCTATACACAGATGGAGATGTTCATGAGAGGCGGGTAGAGTTTCAGGGTCCTGGTTCACCTGAAGAACCAGATTTTTTTCTTCTCTATCTTGAGTTTCCAGTGGGACATAAAAGACTTTGATAGTCTGGGTTCATGCTCCTATCAAAGGATGGACATTTTCAGGTTCTGACACTTTTTTGTTTGTTTTTTTGCCGCCATTTTGGTCACCACGCCCCTTTCACATTGTTGTCACGTTGTCATTTGATGCATTGTAAAAAAAACTATCAATTAAAGCCGTTTTCATGCTACTGTGACGATCCCCTAATCCTGCAGCACTTGTTCTTTCTTCATGAATAGCTTCGTACGCGACCCTCGACGTCTCCTCTGCCGCTCTTCCTTCCATCGACATTAAAATCACGTTTCGTAATACCAAAACGTGTTTTGTCCGCCGTGTGACAGCTGAAAGGAGGGCAGAAGTCAAACACTTCTCAGAGGCTGAGCAAAATGTTTCAGCGGCAACGCACCGTGTGCCGCCGAGAGGCTGCCCAGAGCTGGCGCCGACTTGTGAAAAAACATTTGGGTTTCTTGACAGCTCCATCTGGATGCCGCGGAGCGCGATGCGAGGGTGTGAGCTGCAGCTCTGCTGGATTAACCCTTGCCGAGATGACGGCGGCCCAAAGACGACGGGGATCCGCCCGCTCCGATCAGCGGATCAGCTCGGTAATCTGCAGGACCACGCAGGGAGGCGGCGGGGGGGGGGGGCCACTCGGGTCGTCTCTTTTCGAGGAAAACCACAAAGAGACGGCAGCGATTTGGAGTGAGGGGAGTGATGGGGAGAAGGAGAGACCGACACTTTTCTAACGCCAAAAATAGCCGACGCACGAGAGAGAAAAGCAAGCGGATATCTCTAAGTTGGCACGCGAGGTTGCCTTCAAAGCTGCCTGTTTGTGCGCTGCAAAGAAACTCAAATTAAGATCATAAAAAAATATAATTTCGTGGCGATATTTTTCTCGCACGCCTGCTGTTGCCAACACTCTGTCTGGCAACACACTCCGTTACATCCTCCAGAGCCTCGAGGTGTTCAGACTGAAAATGGGAAGTCACTTCAAGGTCGCTTCGTCTTGTTTTTTCAAACCGCTCTCGTATTTCACGATCCTCTTTAAATGACAACCGCTCGTAGTGCGGCCGCGCTCCACGATCCGAGATGTGTAGCGTCTCAGAGGCTCTACTTGAACACGGGCCATTGGCGCCTACACAGACGCATCCAAAAAACAGCTAATTGACCCCTTTTTATTAAGGCACGTCAAAGATACCAACACACTGGTGGACGGGCAAAAGAAGCAGCATATCGGTGTGTGTCATGCTGTCAATACTCGAGGTACACACACACACCTGAGGGTGGCTCATGTGTCCGACACCAACCGGCAAAACAATATGCAGCTTCTGCCCACTGAGCCTTTTCCTATTTTAAACACAGAGCAGTGCATGAACGAGAGAGTGGGGGGAGGAGAGAGAGAGAGAGAGAGAAGGTCCCCGAAAAGAGTGGATTAGAGCTCTTAGATTAGATGGCATCTGGTGACCTCGGCTGCGCAGAGAGCAGTCGGCCCGGTGGATGTGGTGAGTGTGAGAGAGATTATCACCACCAGCAGAATGTGCATTAGAGATTGTTGCTGTATCTCTTTATGTGCACGGTGTGTGTGTGTGTGTGTGTGTAATGGTGTTGCGGGTGGATTGTTAATCCTAATCCACTCGTGAATGTACACGCTCAGGCCCAACCGGCCATTAGTTCCTGATTTGTGTATGTGCATTTGCGTGTGCTTGTGTGTGTGTGTGTGTGTGTGTGTGTGTGTGTGCGTGCGTGCGTGCAAGTATGTGAACACATCCATGTTTCCTGGTGTGTGTTTAAGTTCATGCGTGGATGAGCACGTGCATGCGGAGACGTGCGCAGTTTGTGCGTCCTGGAGGCGCGAGAGTGCAATCTGAGAGTGAATAGGGGGGTTAGAGAGCCATTAACCAATGCATTAGCCCTGTCTGGAGGAGAGGGGCGGCGTGTGTGTGTGTGTGTGTGTGTGTGTGTGTGTGTGTGTGCGCGTGTGTGTAGCTGATGGTTTGAGGATTTCAGGGGGAAAAGGGACAATGGGGGTGAGGACTTAGTAGCGAGGGTGAGGGGGATTGAGTGCATTAGTGAGTGCATGTGTGTGTATGTGTGTGTGTGTGTGTGTGTGTGTGTGTGTGTGTGTGTGTGTGTGTGTGTGTGTGTGTGTGTGTGTGTGTCGGAGGGATTGACGAGAGTTGACCCATAAAAAAGCAGACAGACGCACCCTGAGCAGCAGTCAGCTGTTTCCTCCTCCTCTTCTTTAAATATACCAACAATTCCACGTTGAATGGACACACTAGTGTTGAAAATGTGTCATGATTTAAAGTTGCGATGCGATTGGCCGAAAGGCGTCGGCATCATCCGATGAACAATGAGGCTCTTACTGATATCACTTTGTAGTTTGACTTCATAGAAGGAATTCAATGTAATGTAAGCCCCATGCCATTTAAAGGGAACCTTTTATAACCCATTATAACCCATTTCAAATGTTTGATTTTGACGTGTTTTAGTAGTCCTCATAAGTCCCCATGAGGTGAGGGTCAGGGTGGATGGTTGGGTTTTGTTTAAAACTGTTCTCAATGTAATTTTGTAGGAGGCAGGCAATAGTTGTTTAATAAAAAAAAGAAAACTACCAGCAAACTAAATAGAAACATTACTCATACAAATGCCATTTTATGAATGAATTTGGTCGAAGAGTAGACATTAAATATAGTGTATGTTATGTAGTTTCACGTGAAACTGTATTTTTGATGGTGGGACCTGCTTAGCTATGGTCAATACTGTTTAGCTATGGTCAATACTATTTAGATATGGTCAATACTGTTAAGCTATGGTCAATACTGTTTAGATATGGTCAATACTATTTAGATATGGTCAATACTGTTAAGCTATGGTCAATACTGTTTAGCTATGGTCAATACTGTTTAGATATGATCAATACTGTTAAGCTATGGTCAATATTATTTAGATATGGTCAATACTATTTAGATATGATCAATACTGTTAAGCTATGGTCAATATTATTTAGATATGGTCAATACTATTTAGATATGGTCAATACTGTTAAGCTATGGTCAATACTGTTAAGCTATGGTCAATACTGTTTAGATATGATCAATACTGTTAAGCTATGGTCAATACTGTTTAGATATGATCAATACTGTTAAGCTATGGTCAATACTGTTAAGCTATGGTCAATACTGTTAAGCTATGGTCAATACTGTTTAGCTATGGTCAATACTGTTTAGCTATGGTGAATACTGTTTAGATATGGTCAATACTGTTAAGCTATGGTCAATACTGTTTAGATATGATCAACTGCTCCGGAAAGAGCTAGTAAGTTGCCCTTTATTTAACTTTTTATTTTTTATATAATTTAAAAGTGTCCTTAACATCAGATGACGACAACAAAACATTCACCATATGGGCGCTTTTATTATAAAGTTGTGTTTCTTGCTCCTGATCGGGAAATAAGACCTGAATTATTTTCTTCAAAGGATTCAAATGTGCCAGCTGCTTTGAAGTCACTATCCAGATGTTTTACAGCTCACGATGACGGCATAATGGCTTGAATGTTGCATAAGAAAAGCACAAGAACAGAAGAGCCAACGAGTCAGACTCTGAGACGGCAACACAACCTATTCTAGAGTTAGCTAACATTAGCCACAATGAGCTAACGCTCATACCAGACCAAATAAGGCAATCGCTGCAAACTCCCTGAGTATTGAATTGAGCAAAGTTGTGTGTTGTTGCTCATGAATTCAACTTTGTATTAGTAGGACGAAGGATGCTTTTTATTTTATTTAAAAACTCACACAGGCTCGAGGTTATATGCTGTAATCCCCAACACTTTAGGCGATATCTTTTTTCCCGGTTGGACAGACTGGTTTTTGTTGCTACATGCATTTCCCTCACAGCAGACTGAGGATTAATATTGGCAGAGAAGTGAGGGGGGCGAGATGGAGGGAAAAGGTAGCCAGGGATAGAGAGAGAGAAAAGATAGAGGCACTGACAGGGTGGAGAAAGTGAGAGCCCTGCTATAGCTCCACTTCTCTATTATTCATGAGTTACAAGAAGCAGTGGGGGGGAGGAGGAGGAGAAGAGATTGCAGCTTTCTATCTTACCCTTGAGTGTCTTCTATAAGAGCATCTGTCTCCAGCTCCTGTCTTTCTCTGTCTCTTTTATTTTCCCTCCAGGTCTCTTGGTCTATCACTCATTTCTCTCTCTTTTTCTTTGTTGTCTCTTGCAGATTTGAACGTAATGGTTTAGCACACATATCCCGGAGCCAGAGCGTCTATAGGAGGCGAAGAAAAACAAAAGAAAAGTTTATTGTCATGAGCCGAAGAACTGCAGTTTTCTCTGGCTCCCGCAATACGGTAGCACAGCTGAAAGGGAAGCGGCACCGAAAAAACAGCAGCGTCTGATTGCAGCTGGCGGCTCACTGCTTTGACTCGCAGGGTCCAAGAACGGCCCATTTCATTATTCTGCACGCTCTCAATGCACAGCTGGTTCTGGATGGGAGGTTTCACCCAGGAGGCAACTGCTGGTCCTACAAAAGGGAAGCCCATGAAGCAGTGTCTCAAAACGTGCAATGTATCTACTGACCAGCAGGGGGCGGGGCATGGGTCAGATTGTCTCTCTGTTGATTTATTCCCTCAGTAAACATTGTAAACATGAGTTTATGGTCTCAATCGGTAGTTTCAAGTCGTCTTCAATACAGCATGATGTTCATTGAGTAAATGACGGTCCATTTAGAGTCAAACAGACCATAAAGCAGGGTGGGCTTTAGGGCGGGCTTTCTGTGATTGACAGGTTGCTGTCAGAGCCATCTGTGCTGCGCTCCTCCACATCACAAATATAGAAACTTACCTTCAATGGATGCAAAAGAAATTTGCAGATGGCCGTATTCCAAGATGGCAACGGCAAATTTGAGGATTCATAACGTCAGTCCTCAATCAAGGGGGTGACATCACGATGACTACGTCCACTTCTTATATCCAGTTTGGGGTCGTTCCCTCCACTCCTGGCTCTCTGGCAGACTTTTTTGCCGGTACAAGAGCAGAGGGTTGCTCCAGAGAAATAGTTTGCCATCGGCTGGGAGTCAGGTGAAGGGACGCTCGTCACGCTAGCTAGCTTACCCTAATTCTTGTCTACGAATTTCAAGAGGGGGATTGCCCAACGTTCCTGCAGACCATCGTCCCGAAACCCCAATAGTCAGAAAAATGCCACGTTGGACTGAAAGGCACATTGCTCTGAAAAATACCCCGTCACCCTGGAACAAACAGAAGCACACGGCTAATTATTATGCAGACTGATGTCACCCAACAGCCAGGAACAGCCGGAATCGCTCGCCCGACGCTGCCTCTGATTGGCTGGCTGGGTTGGTTTGGTTTAGGCTGGAGGAGTGAAATAAAATATTGTGACCAGGAAGGTCGGTGATGTCACTCTGCATAGTTATTAGCCACATGTTTCTGTTTGTTGCAGAGAGAGTTTGTGTTTTGGAGCAGGAGTTTTTTTTTTGAGGTAACAGGCTTGGGTTTGGGTCCAATGGGACAATTTTTGGCAACTTTTTGATGTGTAGCATTGTTCAACCTTAAAAACAAACAAAAAAACACTTTTGTGGCAGCTTACCATGATAACTGTTTAGCCGGTTAGCGAGATAGCCAACTGACTTCAGACCCAGACCAAGAATGATGAAATGTCATAAAAGCCTTGAGTCTCTGAGTTTTACAGAAGGTTTTGTTTCTTTATCATTTGTTTGAGGATTTCTGGGTTTAGACGTCGTCATTACCTGGAAAACGATAACACACATTCTGATGACTCATCATGCAAATGTTGCGTCCAATATCCATTATTGTAATGTAGACACAAGGTTGTCGTTGGGATGGATTAGCTTAGACCCCACAGGTCCGTAGCATCAAGGGGTATTACATTAAACCATCCTATTTCTACAAAAAGGGTTAATAAGTACTGCAAAAAATATTGTAGTTCCATTTTGTTTTTCCAACATTGGTAACACAAACACGTTGTATGTATTAGATTCCATTGCTTTCCAATTTTTTGTCAAAGAAATTCAACTTTTTCTTCTTTTTTTATGACCTTTGCATTATCATGTATAATGTAAAACATATTAATATGTGTGCCTCTCCCTTTCTCTTTTCCTGCCTCTCGTATTGTGAAATTGCTAATCAGACAGATTATTGTCACTTATCAAGTTTCTGGCTTAGAGATTGGGTTGTTTTGTATTGTTTTGGCCCAACAAATAAAGTTGGAAGTGATCCAAAGGTCTGAACCAGGCCACTCTTTTCTTTGAGATTGCCATTTCGCTTCCACAGTTGATACAAATCACACAGAGACCAAGCAAATTGTCTAAAAATCTTCTACTTTATTCAGTAAGATAAATGTTTTTTGTAAAACATTCAATAAAAAATGATCTCAATTTATTGCTCATTGTCATCTTTACACTAGGACTTGTTCTGATGCATAATATTTTTTTCTTCTTTCCCAAAGCACTCTCACAAGGAATATGTTGCTAGATATTTAGACAAGATTTTATGCTGTCACCGTAATAGTAATAACTTACATACGTACGCACGTTCAGGTTATAGAAAAACAAACCAAATAAAGTTACAGTTGCTGAACAGGAAACAGAGAAGGGGCAGGCGGACTCAGGACTCCTCTCACGTACTTCTGGAGCGGCATTTGTTGCTTTTCCAGCGGCGTTGTAAGAGCAATGAAACAAAGAAAAAAAGTTTCACACCGCTGAGTCGTGAGATCATGTCGGCAGAGGGAACAAACGTGAGCCTAACGCCGGAAAAGCTACAAACCTGAAGCTCAGAACTTCATGTCCTTACACCACGGAAGCCGTTTTAAAAGCTCAATTACATGCATTAATCATGAAATTACAAGGCTATATTTTAACGCAAAGCTTAAGTATCATTCTGTCAACTAGTAAACACACATCGTAAAATGTTAAATGAAATAAAAGCAAAGTAAGCGAGGTGTCGACCTGTACATGCCAGTGAACCACGGAGCCTCAAAACGCTCCGCTGGGAGTCGTCATGTTGCATATATGCTTATCGTCTGGCCTCACTTCAGCTACAGCCATACCATTTACATTTCTTTTTTCTTCCTCTTCACAAAAAGAGTACACTAATAAATCTAAAACATGTCGGTATGATGGGATGGAGTCTTTGCTAAGGGGTCGTTCACATGCTGCAGGATTGTTTTTTGCGCCCTCAAATCCATTGTTGACAGTGTGGACGTGCGGCAGGCGACTCAAAAGCTGCAGCGAATGTTGCCACGTGCAAACGTTACCAAGCGCTCCTCGCTGTTCCCGGGCGATCTCAAGCACCTGTTTGTCTGCAGCGTGTCACGTGACGAGGGAACAGCCAATCACAGCCGGAGGATATCTGTTTTTTTTAAAAATATGTTTTACGATCCGTCCCGCTAACTTTTCAACCTTTTCCGTCCGAGGACGTCACAACATCCGGTTGAAAGGTCAGCCAAAACGGACAACCATCGAATTTTGTTTCGTCAGCGAGTGAGACCGCGTCATCGTCATCATCATCGCCGTGGCAGCGTGCCGGTTTCCGGTTGCTTGGTAACAGCAGGCGCGACAAGAGCGCCACATCTCCAAGCACCTTGGATTAAAAGAGGAAGTCATGTGAACGGCCGTGATGGAGTGCAGGTCGGAGATGGCGTGTTCGATAAAAACAAACAAATTAGAACCACGCCGTGGATCGTATGCTGGAATTTCAGTTATTTTTAAAAGAAGAAAATTCAATATTTAAGGTTACATGTTATGGGACTGAAGTCCTCCAAGCGATGAGTCGCCTTCGGGGAAACGTATATAATGAGACTCATTACAGTACTGAGATGATGTGAGGCTCCCTGTCCCAAGCCATTCAGAGATCCCGCCGCTCATGCACATTCTCAACAAGCAGCGCGTGTGTGTATGTGTGTGTGTGTGTGTGTGTGTGTGTGTGTGTGTGTGTGTGTGCGTGTGTGTGCTGTTGATCTTCTCGGCCTCTGGCCTGCCTGTGTGTGTGCGTGTACAGTATGTGCGTGTACAGTATGTGCGTGCGTGTTTCACAATCCACGAGGGAGCCTAAAAATGTATTTGTGTAACACACACAAAAACACACAGCGACAGTCACGTGCACGCACACACAGGCCGATGCTGAGGTCAGTGGTTATCATGCCATGTATTTACATTCTCGTTTTAAGGAAACTGTGTACAAGGCAGTAGTAGATGGTGATCTGGCGAGGTGTCGTCCATTTTTTTTTTCCTTTCGCGTTGTGGTATGAGGAGGAGGAGGAGGCGCAGACACAGGACGGAAAAACTAAGGTGACCGAAAGGTCTCATCAATAAATAATTAAAGCAAGTAAAGATCAATAAGTTAATAAATTAAGTTAAAGGGGTCTGTCTGTACATGTGTGGAGAGAGAGTGTGTGTTTGTGTGTCCTCAGGGGCTGTCACTAAGGAAGAGGAGCAGTAAACTCAACCCGGACGACCCCCCAGAGACCCAGAGCTCAACACAAACAGAGCTGCTATGAAACCTCCTGACCTGGAGACACCGGGGGCAGAAGCACCGGCGGCTGCAGGTCTCAAAGAATGTAGATAACCACGCGTCGCTCAAGCCGAACAGACACACAAAGAGTTGTTGAGGAGTCGCACAATCCCGCTGTCACGCCGCATCTTTCTTCCGTTTGTTCCTCGTGGTTTCTTATCGTCCTCCACGGTCAGGCGGTCAGACTAGTTTGTGTTAAGCTCACGGACACCCGCCGTTCATGCGCTTGTTTCCACGCGACAAATCATCGGGATTCGTCTTTTTTGTCAGACCAAAAATTGGACCTGTGAGAGTGGCGTCATTTATTTGTCTGCGGTTAACATATTGACGTAGTTATGCAATTATGTCGTCATTTGTAAATGCAGCACAAGAACCAATCAAGATGTAAAACGGGTGTTAATGAAACTCATGACGTTGCAGTACATGCAGACGACGGCACCGCGTTGGACAGCCGTCAGATTTGCGTCCAAGATTCCAATTGTGTTCACGTGATGTTACGGATAGTCGTTTGAGAGAGAGTTTGGGGAGTAAAACCATCGTCTGTAAGCCAATATAGTCATGTAATTGTTGTATTAACGGTTAGGGTTGTGTCGTCATTTAACTATGAATCATTATAGCTTCTTGTTAGTTAGTTTGTTAACCACAGACTTGCACAATCCATTGACTTCCTTATTAAAATGTACCAAAAACCTAGTTTTTATGATCACTTTGTAAGAGCAAGTGGTTTACAGCTCAACGTTCCCCCCGGGCTGATCCACGGTCAGTCTGGCAGTGAGAGTGTGACGACAGTTTATTACAACTCATCAAAAATGGAAGAGAAAAAAAGTGCTATGCACACAATGAAGAGTAGAGATCGTAGAAAGCGTGTCAACTGGCAGCTGCATAAATATCATATATCATACAGAGACATGTAATAGGAGTATTGATCATCATATATCGTACGCAATCGCCGTGGCAGGAATAAACTTGCAGTGGATGTGTGGTGGTCGGGGGGAGAAAAACCCAGAGTTTGGAGTGTGTGTGTGTGTGTCTCTGTGCCCTTGTTGGAGTGTGTGTTCGGGGAAGTCGGGGGAAGGTGGAGGGACGTCAGCTGTCGTACATTCAAGGTGAGAGGTTGGGAGGCGTCGTCCCGCCGTGGCCCTCACAGGCCGGGGGACAGGAGGGTCAGGCCCGAGGGCTCATCGGTAGGTGCGTGTTGGTCAGAGTGGTTCAAGGTGAAAGCTTGTGGCGGTTGGTTTCTTCTAGAGAAGGATGCACTTTCCTTTCTCCACCCACGGGTTGTTCTTCATCAGCTCCGGGTTCAGGAAGGGATCCTCCGGGACGCCGTCCTCTATCCACTTCACCAAACTTCATGGAGAGAGAGAGAGAGACATTTTTCAAATTCCAGAGGAGGTTTATCGCCACAATCCCTCCTCTATCTACGTTCTCCCTTTTGTTCCGTGCAAGGCAAGAAAGAGAGAGAGAACATTTCAAAATATCCCTTTGCTTCTTTTAGAAGCGCTGTTGTCATCGGTAAGAGCGCAGTCCTGATATGCTCAGCTGCTGAATTAATGTTTATTGTCAAAGAAAATGAAGAGAGATTTGAGTAAAAAACTATGTAAATATACATATTTTTAATCAATTAATCGCCTCGTCTTTTTGTTTGTGTAATGTTGTTCGCGTAACATTGTTAGCGGGACATCGTTAGCGTGACATTGTTAGCGTGACATTGTTAGCGTGACATTGTTAGCGTAACATTGTTGGCGTAACATTGTTAGCGTAACATTGTTAGCGTAACATTGTTGGCGTAACATTGTTAGCGTAACATTGTTGGCGTAACATTGTTAGCGTAACATTGTTAGCGTAACATTGTTGGCGTAACATTGTTGGCGTAACATTGTTGGCGTAACATTGTTGGCGTAACATTGTTAGCGTAACATTGTTGGCGTAACATTGTTAGCGTAACATTGTTGGCCTAACATTGTTGGTGTAACATTGTTAGCGTAACATTGTTAGCGTAACATTGTTAGCGTAACATTGTTAGCGTAACATTGTTGGCGTAACATTGTTGGTGTAACATTGTTGGTGTAACATTGTTGGTGTAACATTGTTAGCGGAACATTGTTATCATCAGCGTAATATTGTAGGCGTAATTCCGTCAGCGTAATGTCTCTAGCGCAATAATGTTAGCATAATTTCGCTAGCGCAATATTGTTAGCATAATGTCGCTTGTGTAATATCTTTTATGAATCGAAAACCAAATGGTGCTGTTTGAGGACAAAAATCCATTCTGTGAATTTGCCATTGAGGGGACTCAAATTGGCAAAGGTGCATTTCATTTTCTCAGGAATTGAACTTCTTATTCGCAAAAATTAATAATATGTTATTTAAATTCAGTTCTTTACCCCTAACAGTACTTTCAAGTGAATATAGTCTATATAATTGTTGTTCTTTTTCTTCAGTGTTCTTTTTTTAGATGCACAACAGTTTCAGCCCTGAATACTTCTGGACATGAGACACAGCGAGTCTGTGGACGCCTCAGAAGTGTTTCTTCTGAGCTCCCTTGATTAATGTGCCGCCGCTGCAGTGAGCGCATGAGACGGACAAAGAGAGCGCTGAACAGAACCTAATGACAGCCGCAGCTTCTGCTTAATGATTTGGCGTGCGCCGCCATTGTCTCAATAGCCCTCGAGGCAGCATTAGTTAATGAAGCCATATCACTGTTTTATTGCTGTGGAGTGACTAATGCTGTCACACTCATTGTGTTCATGTCATCACTGTACTTATCGCAGTGAACAACAGCAGATATCTTTTCCGTTTATATTGGTGTGTAATTGAATAAACCAGTGAATACTTGATCGAGCTCGTGAGCAGCCGCTGGTTAAACAATCCCAACCCGAGGTCCACTTAAGCACTTATTCCAGAGCCTTCAACCGTATCACACAGCCTTCTTTGGCAGATGTGGTTTGCTCGGTAGTCATGGAGCCGTCTGTGTATAAAGCTGCCAGCTGCCACACTGACCAGTCCCGTTGGATTTAATGTAAAGGTCTAATTTCTGGCTTTTTCGGTTTGAACGCAACGGACTGTATGTTTACAACGATGTTGTTGTTACAGTGGCAGTTGTGTGTTGGTAAAAGGTAAGAAAATAAATATATTTTTGTGTTACTTTTGAACTAGCCGTTTCCCCATTTCTGGACTTTTTGCTTAGCTAAGCTAATTTCTGCTGAAAAAAGCTTGGCTTGAAAAGACAAACTTAATGCAGCAAATTTTGACCTGATATAAACTGAGTCCAGGGTGGATCCTGCCTTCGCTCAATGTCAGCTGGGATCGGCTCCAGCGCCCCCGCGACCCTGAATAGAATAAGTGGTTTGGCTTATGGAAAAGTGTCCAATTTTAACACTTTTTTTTCAATGTTTCTCTGTGTGCTTTAGGTCGAGATGAAATGAAAAACCTTCATAAATGCTACACACTGGCAAAAACAAAGCTATTTAATTTCAGAGCTATCCATCCCAATGGCTTTTTGAGGGTTTGAACTCTTCGCTTGTCGAGCCAACTACTCACTCAGTCACTGTTTTGGAGGACTTCTCTCGTTTGAAGGCCAGCTGGTACTTGAGGCTCTCCACTTCCTTCTTCATCTGGGGCAGGTCCATCTCATCCATGGCTGCAGCTGGACGTGGGGCTCTTCTACCTGCACACAGCGAGGGAGGGGACAGTTAAAGTTATGAAGCACACAATACTGTGACACAGTAGTTGGACACACTCCATGCACCCGTGCTACACCGGGGGTGGAGGGAGGTGGGTGGGGGGGAGGCCATTAAACGTTAAGAGTACAAACAGACCCACTTAACGCCACAGGATACAGAGGTTGTGTCCTTTGGGGCTGCACGTTTCCTCAGGTTTGATGAAGATGACAAATTAAATTACGCGAATATTCGAAATTTCGGTTAATTTCTTCCGTGCTGCCACTCACATCGAACGCAGGTCAGAGTAGAGCAGCTGATATTCAACACCGGACAGGCAGAGAATAGTTTGTGCTTCTGTGCCGAAAAAAAAGGACAGCCTGTAGTTGTGTCCCATTTCTTTCCATTTGCCCTCAATCCCCCCCTTCCCCATCCCATTGCGTGTGCTTTTAAAATATAGTGGCGTCCCAACACAAAACTTCACTCCGTGAGATGAGTGCCCGCCCCCCCACCACACGCCTGACCACATCGAGGGCAGTAATTCAGCTTTAGGCTGCTGGTGATTATTATGTGATTCCAACCAGGGGTACCATTTCTGCAGGAAACACACACACACACACACACACACACACACACACACACACACACACACACACACACACACACACACACACACATATATATATTTTGAGTTATCTGAAACACCAGATCACTGGTACTGGTGATTAGGAGTGCATGAAAGCCTCAAGGCTGCTACAGTTTCTGTGTAAGACACCAGCGAGTGCTGAGTTCTTAAAACTACTTAAACTCCAAGCTACTCAACCAGCACAGTAAAGCCAGGCCTCGCTCTGAGGTCTTTAATGCATCAGTAATGTGCTCTGTGACTGCTCATATTCACCACGCCCCAAAACTCTAAGCGAGTAGGAGAAGCCGCGAATCAACGAAAGACTGAATCCGAACCTGAAGTTGTAGCTTGAGTGTTGCACGGTGTCTTTCTGTAGGTGACAGAACTCAAATGTATTTATAGTGCGGTGATACGGTGCTATCAGTGTAGCCTTGGGCGTGAGGGAAAAAGATGCACGGAGCCAGGTCAAAGTCATGGCTAGCTAACGCTAACACTAACGCTCACCAACACAGCCTTTAATCACAGCATATACACATAGCCTGGCACACACACACACATTTGGTTGGGTTACAGTGAAATGTATTGTGGGTTATGGCCATTTTGCACCTCTATCTCATATGTAAAGATCAGGAAAACACATTACTCATTATTTATATATCATTCGTAGCTGGAATTTGTAATTCGGGACATTGCAGGCAAGAAAGACAAACATGTCAGTTGTCAACTCTTCTACAGCAATATTGCTTCCATTCTCATCCACTGCATCTTTTCTTTGTCTGTTCCTCCCTCCCTCCCTCCCTCTCTTTCTTCCTCCTTCCCTCTCTCCCTCCTTCTCTCCCTCCCTCCCTCCTCTCTCTATCACTCCCCACCCACGCTCTATGTCCACTATACCCTCTCAACAATACTCTTCTTTCCCTCTTGTGTGTGTACTAGTATTGGTGTACCCTTGAATGTGTGTGTGTGTGTGTGTGTGTGTGTGTGTGTGTGTGTGTGTGTGTGTGAGTCATTTGAGGATTCGGATGAGCCGAGCTCTTGTCTGGTCTGCACTCAGAATCGATCCCACTGAGGAGCTCCAGCACCGAAACAACAATGGTATTATTTTAAGGGGCATTAAATAATACTTGATATTACGCAATTGTCCTTTATGACAGTTTAGTGAGTGAGGGGGCACGGCGAGGCGGGAAATAGCTGCTCCGAACTCAACGCCTACTTCACCGAATGGTCAGGCTGCTAATGAGCCACATTTACATAAACAGCTATGAAAAACTCTCGATGTCTATTTTTATCCGAATGCAAAGTAGCTAAAAATATACATAAAAACAGGAATCTAATGATAACTACATACATGCGTTTCTTCTAGATACTGTTGCTACATATTGGAAAGCAATGTTTCATACCAATCCCTCAGGATGGATATATTTAAGATGTTGGAAGAGAATGAATCAATCATCTGCCTTTTTTATCTAAAAGTGAAAGGCCCGATCGCACAGAGACCAACCGCTAGAAAAAGCGACGGCCAGTTGTATGAATCAGATTTACTGGTTCCACATTCAGCCCAACGCAACCAGCGATGTCCGATTGTATAGACGTCTATGAGAAAACGACTCTACTTCTCTCTTGATGTATTCCCTCAGTAAACATTGTGAGTTTATGGCTCAATCTCTAGTTCCAGGTCTTCTTCAATACAGCATGTTCATGTAGTAAATCACGGTCCTACCTGTCAAACCTCACAGATTGCTCTGAATGAGGAGCTGGTTGCTCAGAGATTTAAGAAGAAGAAACTTTCTTTTTGTCATAATACAAGTTTTACGTACATACATGAGATTTGCTCTCTGCATTTAACGCATACATAGCAATTTACAAGCAGTGGGCAGCTGAAAAGCTCCCAGGAGCAACTCGGGGTTCAGTGTCTTGCTCAGGGACACTACGACATACAAACTGTGGGGGGACTGGGGAATCGAACCGGCGACCTTTCGGTTTCAGGACGACTACTCCTCCCCATGAGCTACAGCCGCCATTAAAGTGATAAAGTGGAGTCCGCTTCAGGGCGGGTCTAACTGTGATTGACAGGTCACTCCCTCTACCTGAGACGTATACGGTGTCACTACGTCACTCTTCCGTGTCCACATATGATAACCTCTGTTCACTGGCTGCAAAAAAAAAAAGAAAAACATGGCGACGGCTGTAATTCAAGACGGCGGCGGCAAAAATCGCCGAACTCGAGGCTTCAGAGCGGCGTCCCACAAACCAACGGGTGGCGTCCACTCCTTACACACCGTCTATGGTCTCATATGTCACTATTTCACCACCAGGAGAGACGAGAAAAGGTTATGGCTCAATAAGGCGAGACGGGCATAATGAGTTTGTGAAGTGTGTGTCTGTGTGTGTTCTTCTGTGAGGTTGAGGAAAACACCAGGTGCAATATTGTATGAGGAAGTGTGTGTGTGTGTGTGTGTGTGTGTGTACTACCAATATTGGAGAGGCAGCGAGATGGCTGAGATCAGGCTTCAGCAGCGTCCTCCAGAGACGACCGGAGGATTGAAAGCTTTTCCTCTTTCTGTTCTCTTTCGTCCCTGTTTTCCCCTCCCTCCATCTCTCCCCTCTATTTGTCTGCTCCGTCCATCTCTTTCCCCCGGGCCCTACCTCAATGGCCGTCTCCTTTTCTCACTTACTAATAGAAAACTATGTTTACTTTGAGAGAGTGCAGGACAGAAAGAAAACAATAATCATGATCACCATTTGGTCCTCTCAATTTAAACAGATTATTTTTTTTTATTTTCATTTGAAGGCAAATGAATGTTCTCCAATCATTTAGTGTCGAACGTTTGTACATCGTATATGTGAGCAGCTGCGTTTTCCCTCCTAACTGCCTTGAAGTCTCTCGCTGTCCTTGGTAGTTATTTCATCCAGCGGTCAAATATTCAAGCCGTCTCGCAGCGCACCGTTGGACAGGTGGCGGGGTTGAGTCCAGTGAGGTCTCATGTACGACACACCTGTGCATGTCTCACATACAAAAACCCACATATTATGCAGTGGGAATGCACCACATGCTCATAGTTTTGCATGAGGTACTATAAATAGTTTGAATATGTTAGAATTGGATTTCAAATAAAGCCTTGATGTGAAAGCGCAACGTTTCTCTCCCGTCACTCATCAATCCACCGTCCGTTTCCATCATATTGTCCCCATTCTCTCTCCTTTCTCAATGCCTTGTCTCAGATTACCTCGCCTCTCGTCTGCTCAATAGCCACCCCGTGTATCTCCTTGTTTATCTTCCACATCCTACCAGCTAATGAACACCTGAGCAAACGTTAAGCTCTGGACAACCCCGCAGGGTAACTAATTATATTGCAAATCATGGAAATGAGCATTGCCATGTGGCTCACAGTTGTCTTGCACCGACAGGTTTAAATCAAAGATATTAGTCCAGGCAGGTCCCGCCCCCCCGTGATGTATTCTCACTGTCTTCCTCTCATCACTCTCTCGTATCTGTTTTCCATCCGTGCCCTGCCGTCTTCCACAGATGCCTCCGCACTAAGTGCTTCCTGTCCAGTTGCACAGATTTCAAAACACTTAATCCAATGCTCCCACACGTGATCAATCTCTCTCTCTCTGTTGCCCTGCCAGGAGCTATTATGGTTGTTACTGATGAAAACCCTCCACAGTAACCATCCCATCCAAACCAGCCGGCATATTGAAAGACACTTGTGTAGTTTTATTCAACGACCAATATATATATGTAAATAAAATGAATATAAACCATTCTCATGAACATTTGTCTGTTTACTGTCACATGGACGACATCAGCACTCCTCAAAGCTCCTTTCACGCTACTGAAGAGGTTGGACACGTTGGATTTTAATTTTTTTCATGGTTATTCTTTCTGTCTATCTGGACCGCCGTTATGAAGCCTTGAGTCCGGACGTCGCCATCTTGGATTACGGCCAACGCCGTCTTTACTTTTTGTAAGCGGTGGTCAGAGGTTAGCATATTTAGACGTAGACGCCGTATTCGACAGCAACCTTTCAATCACAGAAGGCCCCGCCCTGAAGCATATCCTGTTTTATGGCCTATTTGACTCTCAATGGGAACGTCATTTACTAAATGACTTGAAACAAGAGCATGAGGCCATAAACTCATGTTTACAATGTGATAATAAATCAAGAGGGAGGTCGAGTCGTTTTCTCAGCTGCTCTCTCTCTCAAAGCCAGGAAGCAGAGAAGTCTCAAACTCGTGATGTCATTGGGTTTAAAGTCCGGGCTACTCCGAAGACCAAGAAGCAGCTCTACACTTTATACTCAATGACGTCACAAATTAGAGTCAAGCGCTCAAGTTTTTGGATTTGGAACAGAATTGTTCATGTTTATTCATATTTCTGGACTGTCTCAGACCATACAAATTACATTTATGAGTTTAGAGAATGGCCGCAGTTCCTCTTTAACGCACAGTACAGCTGAGGCTCTCTGGAATGTTATAAATGTGCTAGGTATTCGGTCCCAAACCAAAGTCTTGGACACATTATCTCAGCCGAAAAAGTGTAGGGAATCACCAAAGTCAGCCAAAGACATTTTGAGCGGACCATGGGACGTCTGTGCTAAAGTTCATGGCGATCCATCTCGTCGTTGTGGAGCTATTACAGTCTGGACCGGAGCGGTGGACTGAAATGACAAACCGGCTGTCGACTTTGCCATCCCTGGAGTCACGCTGCTAGTGTAATGGCAACACACACACAAAATAGATTGCATGTTCCTCATCTACTGCCCTGGATCCCTGGGCACTGTGTGATGTATTGTCCTCAACCCGGTTGCTAAGTCACTGTAGAGATGAACTTCCAGTCGATTTTCTACATTATCTGTGAACCGTCTGAACCTGGTGTGTGTCAGTGGCCTGTGCGTTGCATGAAATCCGACATTGGAAACAGTCCAGTTTCGTCATGCCAGTGGTGTACCAGCGATGCTCATTTTTCTGGCATTTATACTAATTGGCTGATGTAAATTTGCCACATTGGGACTCGGAGGTAATCCGATGTGAACCTATAGCTCAGTCGGCGGATGTGCACTTGTGAACTTTAGCGGACGTGGAGCTTTAAGGGAGGTCGGGGGCCGCCTTAAGTTTTTCCTCTGGAATTACGGAAGATGATGAACCAGTTAATTACATTTGCTTTATTAAAAACTATTCTTCGAGATCTTCTAATCAAACATTTTTCTTTTTTCCTTCTTCGTCTCTGCTTGAAGGCAATTTAGGCCAAATCCTGTATCTCCAGCGTGTTTTCTCAGAGATAATTAACTACTCTCCGAGCCTCAAAAAAAAGGTGGTGTTCAGTCGTAGTGTGGCTCGGCATCCAAAAGGCTGCTGCTTAAAGACATGTTTTGGTGTGTGTGTGTGTGTGTGTGTGTGTGTGTGTGTGTGTGTGTGTGTGTGTGTGTGTGTGTGTGTGTGGTGGGGGCTGTGGGGTGATTGTTTAAGGGGGCTGTATGTAATGTAGGTTGCGCGGTGATTTGGGTCAAAAGCATCCAGAGATTAACCTCCACCCCCTCGTCTCCCCGGCCTTTACAAAGCAACACACTGTATGTGTGCGTGACAGCAGGTGTGGCGAGCCGCTACAGCACGAATGCTCAATGTGTTGAGTCGCTGCGTCTGACTCAATGATGGCGGAGAAGGAGAAAACTTGAAGGAGGAAACCAAAAGATGAGGGGGGAACGTCTGAAAAGTGAGTGAGTGAACAAGGGTGCAGGAGTGAGAGGATGAGACGCGAGGCAGGAAGAGACTGATGAAGGGAAACAGAGTGAGAGGGCCACTATAGCTACTGCATTGTAAATAGAGACTAAAAATAGAAAGGAACAGGCAGAGCTCCCCTGACCAGCCGAGAGTGGAGGCTAAGAAAGAAGGAAGGAGGCTCCTCGTTCAGATGCCGCTGAGGGGAATAAATGGCAGACGCTGACAGACGGTATTTCAGCTCTTCACAACCAGCCGGTCTGTTTCGGCACTCCGATGAGCCCGGAGGCAGCTGGCACCAGTCCAGCTGATATCACACCAGCACGGCCCCCGCCAACATGGGGCCGAGTCCAGTCGATGGGATCGGATCAATATCGGCTTGAACTACAAACTTTGATTCGGCAATCCACCGAAATGGAGAGGTTCCAGTCCCTCGGGACCATACGCAACTTTTGAAGATGGAAGCGCAAAAAACAACCGTTATAATGTGGAGCCAAACGAGCTGGACCGCTGGGTGGAACCAGAAAGGAAGCCAGGGGCGGAGCCAAACAACTACCACCAGACACAAAAGGGCTACAAAGACCACAATGGCACCCAAAAGGTTTACAATGAGACTGAAAATGACTACAAGGACATGCAAAACAACTACAAAGAGACATATGATGATGACAAAGACACACAAAACAACTACAAATAGACTGAAAATGATTACAAGGACATGCAAAACGACTACAAAGAGACACGTATCAACTACACATCCACATAAGAGACATTTTGAGTCATTTATGACTTCAAAAAGAGACGCAAAACAACGATTAAGAGTCAGAAAATGACTACGCGGACATGCAAAACAACCACAAAGAGTAAAATACCATTAACAAAACAACTACAAAGAGACAATGTAAATACAAAGAGAGATGCAGAGAGACGCCACAAAGACGACTAAAACAAGTAAACGACACGGGCGTTTTCATTCTGGATGTCCGACTCAGAGGAGGAGGCCGGGGGGCTTTCACAAGTATCCTGGAGCGCGTTGTCTCATAATCTGTTTTTTGTGGTTACAAATAGCATCTGTTTCTCGATATAATTTCCAATTAGCATATTTAAAGCTGCTGCTCTGGCATGCGCTAAATGAACCCGAGCTACTATGGTGTGACATTTGTACCCTTGTTATAAAACGCTGCCCGACGGCTCCACTCTTCGACCGGCCCTGCAGCTCAACAAGACCAACATCTTCAAACCTTCAAGCGGGGTCAGGTGTGAAGCACAGAGACGGGGGAGGAGGAGGAGGAAGTGGAGGGTAACTTTTATGTAATATTCGTGGGTTCATATGTGTGTGATGCGTGTGTGTGTGTGTGTTGGGAGGCTGGAGGTGGACAGTACAAAGTACACTTTTAAATAAAGAGGGGATCACATAGCTTGCATACCCTGAATCATTATTCTTTTCTTCTTCTCATACACAGAAACACATTGTCCAGCCAGTTTGTTGCCCATCTTGTGTTTCACACGCGGTGGTTATTATTTATTTGTTGAAAGGCTGCATTAAGGCCTGTGTTCAGACAAAAGAGGACCCCCACAACAGGCCCGGTGAGCGACCACCGTCGTACAGTCACTATAGGTGACTATCGGTGGTGGTGACGGTCAGTCGCATCTCTTACCTCACTGGTGCGCCGGCAGAGGCTGTTGCTCCTTCCGAGTCTGACCGGTGCAGTTAAACCGGAGGAGGAGGAGGAAGAGGAGGAGGAAGAGGTGGAGGTGGAGAGAAGACGGCTGGACCGGCACACGGAGAGAGGATTTTTTTTTTTTCTCACTTCCCCGCTTTAGGACGGACAACTGCAGACTTGCTGTTCGCTCACTTTGTGTATCGCGGCTCGCGCTCAGTATCCTCTGCGAAAGAGCGAGGGTAAAATCCGCAGTCTCCGGAGTGGAAAAAAAGAGAAGAAGAAGAAGACACAAAAAAAAAAACACACAGACGATGACGACCAGTCTGAAGCCGTCTGGAGAGTCGGAGGAGTCGCTCTTTACCCGGTTAGTTAGCCCGGTTAGTTAGCCCGGTTAGTTAGCCCGGTTAGTTAGCCCGGTAGTCCGCT
>NW_027175887.1:1915361-1957861 GCF_023055335.1 Clinocottus analis
ACCGCACTGACAGTTTGTTATGTCACGCAGAGAAGAATCCAAAACTCACAAAAATCAGAGGTTTAAAATATATGTACATATAATTTTACAGTTGAATGATAAATGGAAGAGACGTAAAGGTTACTGTAGGTTATCGTTAGCGTGAGGCTACTTAATCTATTTAATTTATCAAGCTTTTTGATTCTTACACAGTCTTTAAACAACATGGAGCCTTCATAACACAGAACAGAACTTATAATCAACAAGCTTCAATCTCTCAGCCGTCTTTGACATGTTAACTTCATTTTAAACCGTTGAAAACTGTGGAACCAGTTTTTCGCTCCAGTCCTCCTTCCTCCTGTGTTTGAGTCGTCGTAGGAACCCCAAATTATTTCAATACTTGTGTTTATTGTATGTATTTGTTCAGCAAAGTCTTCTGACTGAAAAAAAAAATATTTTTTTGATTGTAAGTATGAACATCATGAGCCAGATTCCCCAAAAATGCCTCATGGAGCGGTCTAGAAGACACCTTTATGGAAAGATTAGGACCTAAAGAATCAGAATCTGCAACAAAAATCACAATAAAACAAAGTCTTGGTCTGTTATGAAGGAGTTTTGATCAAAACACTGTGTCGTTCGGTATATTTTATGTCAAAAAGATTGTCTGAATGGGGCATGCTGGCACTTAAAAATTGGCGCGGGAGGATTTTCGCACGTTTTCCAAAAGGATAAATTCGTTACCTGAGATAACGTTAGCTTAAACTCGTCTGTAGCGTGCTCTCGTTACTACCGTGAGTTTCCCCGATGACACCAGCACACTTTATGATCTCGTTAAAATTGCGAGGCTGCTTCTCCATATATGTAATTTTAAAAGTAATTGGCAAACAACCTTTTTCCGTTGTTTAGGTCTGAGAACATATTGCATAAACAACATGTTCCAACAGATCCATGATGTTTAACGCGGCCTCTGTAACACCCTGGCTGCCCTGCAGTTAGAAGGCTCTGGAAACACCTCCTGGTTTCAGACAAGCTGCTTCTGATCCAGGAAGTGTCCACACTTTCATCCATCGCCCCTTAATCTGATGTGACATCTGGTGTGACATGTTTGATGAACGGTCAGAGCCAGTAAAGAGGCTGTGGATTAGATTAGATCATGGCTTTTTGTGTCAATGTGCCAGCTTTGAGATTGCATACATCTTCCTTTCTCCCTGTGTGTGTGTGTGTGTGTGTGTGTGTTTGGTGTGTTGAGATTACAAATCCTTCAACAGATTACCAATGCTCCATTAGAGAAAGAAAGACCAGTTCGTCAACACACTGGTCATGGCCTGAATACAATGTGACGCCAAACACACAGACACAGACACACAATGATTAAATACCAGACTTTAAGAAACAGAAATAACTTTTTCTTTTAGACTGAGGCCGTGTCCACACTACCAAGTTTCCATTTTAAAATGCATACACTACCATTCAAAAGTTTTTAGAAATGTCTTATTTTTCAAAGAAAAGCACTGATTTTGAATGAAGATGACATGAAATGAATCATAAATACACTCTGTACATTGTTAATGTGGTGAAAGACTATTCTAGGTGGAAACGTCTGGTTCTTAATGAAATATCTACATCGTGTATAGAGGCCCGTTTCCAGCAGCTATCAGTGTTCTAGTGGTACGTTGTGTCTGATCATCGCCTTAGAAGACTAATGATGATAGGAAACCCTTGAAGACCCTTGAAAACTCTTGTGCAGTGATGTCACACAGCTGAAAACAGCTCTGCTGGTGAGAGAAACTATAAAACTGTTCTTCCTCTGAGCGAGTTGAGGATCTGAAGCTTCACATTTGTGGGTTCATTAAACTCTCAAAATGGCCAGAAAAAGAGAACTTTCATGTGAAACTCTCTAGTCTCTTCTTGTTTTTAGAAGAAAATTAGCCTGGGTGACCCCAAACCTTTGACCGGTAGCGTATGTTTTGCTCAGAGGTGTTTGGAAGCGCTCCTGGGATCGGATAGATCTGGAACAGTATGTCATGTGGACGGGCGTGAGCGGATACTTTTTGGAAACGATGACGTAGACGCCCGCGTTTGCTACTTGATTGGCTTCCAGCGGTCACAAGGGGCCCTCGCTCCCTTCGTCACGCCCCTAACACGTGGCCCTTTTGAGAAGACAAACAGGTTTACCAGCAGCAGCTCCACCTCGTCGTCGTCGGTCGAAGCGAAGAAATCTCTCGTCCCTCTTTCGGCCGTTGCAGTTCCTCATCCGCGGCATTTTCTGCAACTAAACCATCTGCAGTGTGTAGAACATCTGCTTCCTGTTTACACCGGCACGCCACGCCCTGTTGAGCGAGCGACGGCCTTTCAATCACAAATCAGTCTATAAAAAAGAAATGTTGGTTGCGCTCAATGTTTTAAGAATTGCTCAACATTTTGTTTGTACGTTAGTTGACAAGTTGGATCATGTTTGTACATGATTTGAAGCTACATCCAGCAGTCGGTTAGTTAGCGTAAAGACTGGCAACAGCTAGCCTGGTTGTGTCCAAAACGTAACAAAATCAGCTCACAAATGAACTGTTCCCGCCTGTTTCCAGTCTTTATGCTAAGCTAAGTTACTGCTGGGGGTTGTTTTATTTCATTTCAATTCTGAATCATGTGTAAATCTGCAGGATAGTTAGAAAATTCCATTTTTTTATCACATTTTCAGGATTCACCACTATGTCTTCCCAATAGTTCACCTTTTCTTTGTCTCGCGTCACCGTTTCCTCTTCTCTCTCGCTAATGAAACTCGGGAGGTTCAACCGTCAGTGTCTGAGTGCGACGGGTTCACCGCCTCGGGTCGCGTGCAGAGAGACGGAGCGTCAAAATGAGCAAACACACACACACACACACACAGATGGGGCAGCAGTGGCGTTGCGAGCACCAGCAGTACTTAGAGACAGGGTCTTACTCAGCACTGATCATTAATTCATGACGCACATCCCAGATGGAACCGCATATCAGGAACCTCGTACGTCGCTGAAGAGGAAAAAGCCAAAGTGAAGGAGACTGTACAGCGTCTGGAGGGAAGTCCTTGTGACTCTGTTGTTCTTGGAAGAGGTCGTGAGTGTTGGAGTGGACTTCTTTCTTTGAACCGGAGCAAGAAATCCATACATATATAAATATAACCGGAAATGTCATTTGGACCAGTGAATGACTAAAAGAGCAGTGTTCTTATAAAAACACCTACTCGTCCACATCATGTCCCGTACGAGGAAATATTCCATTCCAGCTTTAAGCCTCTTCTCATCTTTCCCTCGCTACACTAAAAACGTTGAACTCTCCTGACCTCGTGTCTGCCAACGCAACACAAAAAAAAAATAGTTTTTTATCTCAACAAATCCACGAAAACATGCCCTACTTTGACGAGCTGGACGGAGGTCAAGTTTTTGTTTGTTACTCTTTGTCAGATCCCTGTGAATAGAGTCTGAGTGAACAATCACGTCGACCTAAATGGCAGTTTCACAGAATGGCCAGCTGTTAATGGGTTTACTATGAAAACCTTTATGGAAATGGATTAAATCCCACTCTCTCTTTCTCTCCCCCCATCCTCATCCTCCCTCCTGCTGCTTCCATCATCCCGCTCCTCTCTTCCGACCCCTCCTCCTCCTCCTCCTCCACCCGCCACCCCTCCTCTCTTGTGTGCCTGGCTGCCTCCCTTGTAATCCCGTGTGTGTCTTTGTGGCAGTACAGCATGCGGCTCCGCTGCACTCTGGCCCCTAATGGACCCCGTCAATGGGGAGGATTGCCACCCTGTTGTCTCCATCAAGGTCAAGTGTGTGCACATAAGCGTGTGTGTTTGTGTGTTTGCTTGGTGGGGCCTTGTGGATTCTGCATACTCTTTTTGTCTGCATGTGGAATCACTGTGTGTGTGTGTGTGTGGTTGTAAGAGTGCAACTAATATTAGTTGTGTTTCATTTTCAACTGTTAATTTTTAATCCTGTGTACGTGTGTGTTTGCACTGTGTTTCCCCCCCTTTTTGAAAGTAAACTGGACTCGACTATAGACTGTGTGTGAGATGAGGAGTGGACGTTGTCGTCGTTGTCGTTTGTGGACGGACGTTCTGGAGCCTCAAGTTCGACGATTTTGGCCGCCGCCATGTTGTTTTGAGCCGCAACCAACGAACGGAGGTGACCGTGTTTGAAATGCACAGGAGCGACGTAGAGTCGCCGTATACGTTTCTGGTAGCGGCGGCGAGCTGTCAATCAAAGTAAGCCCGCCCTAAAGCACACCCTGGCCTGTTCTTTTCAGGGTCAAAATGTGCAAAGTAGGAAAATGAGCAGAGTAACACGCGTTCATAACACCAGATGTTTGTTTTTTTTCAGATTCTCGAGATCGTCTTTTCCTTTGGGATAAACGGGCGCCAACAGCATCAGAGAGGTTGTGGCCGTCTACACGAGAACAGATGCATTTTCCTTGAGGAGACAGCGTGAAGAGTTGCAAACATTTGACTGTCACATCCAACAGGAGCGAGGACGACAAAGCGCTGTGCGCCGCGTCAGCTGCACGCAGGAGGAGGCAAGTGTCCTGTGAATAGAGAGCGAGTCGACGTCGGACATTTTGCATGTGCGCGCACCGTCAGCTGTTTGAGGCGTCGCATCAGAATGAAAGGAGAAACGGCCTTGTGAGAAAAAAAGCCTCATGACCGCCATTAAAACTGAGGGGAGGAACCCATCCAAAAACATCTGCATCAGCGAGGCCGCGAGTGTGTGTGTGTGTCTCTGTGTGTGTGTGTGTGTGTGCTGAGGGAGGCGGTGGTGAAGAGGGGGGTCCTGTCAGCGGTGTCCCACACAAAGAAGATAAAACTCCTAATGGCCCGGGTTTCCCTCTAATGGAACGCTGAGCCGTGGCGTGCGTGTGCACGCGTCAACAAAGCTGCATTCAGAGCATCTCTTATTCAGAGCTGCATTACGGCATCAAGGCCCCGGCCTTTCTCTCCCTCTTCTATTTACAGCTCCTCTCTCTCTCTCTCTCTCTCTCTCTCTCTCTCTCTCTCTCTCTCTCTGACACACGTGGGCGTCTCTTCTCGTGCACCGTATTTTTCATCCCAGGCCACGGAGCCGTGCGCAGTGATTCTCCAACGTCCCACGGCGTCCTCTCTCATCCCACACACACACACACTCACACACACACACACACACACACACACACACACACACACACACACACACACCGCATAGTAACACGCTGCAGGGATGTGAACGGTTTCTTCTTATTTTCCCTGCGTTTTCCCGGCACCATAAATATGGAGAGTAAATATGTTGCCCTGGGCCAAGGTCACGAAGCCTCTTGTGTGATGATGGGATGGATTTAAATGTATTAAACAATACAATTGTGAGGTTATTTTACTTAACTTGAGTATTTACTGTCTAGCTTTATACTTTATCCTTCAACTTCAATATCAGACACTTTGTATTTGACAGCTACACTTACAATTTTCTTTTTCAGAATTAGATTTTCCATTAAAAAATGTTTTATAACAATTAAAAACAACATGCATCGTTAAAGATTCAACCAGCAGAACCCAAACTGTCGCCGCTCGTGTCCCGCGGGCCCCTCGTCACCGGGACGAGTCGTAGTTCCAACAGAAGGAAGCATTCAAACTTTGCAGATGGTTTCATTTAAGTAGCTATTTGGGGTATTTTGAGTTATTTTGACGTCTAATAATTGAAGACGGGGATCAAACCACCGAACTTATGACGAGGATGACCTGCTCTACCATGTGATCCACAACCGGCCCAACGTAAAATGCACATTCATGCAAATATTCATATATATTCTTCAATGCACTAGCATTAGGGAACTTATAATCTGACTAACAAGAGCCTTTTTTTTACATTAAGTATTATTACTGATAATAATTCATACTTAAATAAATGAATGCGGGACCTTTTCTTGTAATTGACTGTTTTCACACAAATGTATACTTGTACTTTAGTGAAGGATCAAAGTACTTCTTCTCCTGTTTTATGTAAAGGGTGTGCAGATCCTGTAGAAATCCAACGTGAGCACAAATGAATGTTCACGTTCTGATCAACGAGGCAGGACGGTCAGAGCGGCGGCCATTGTTACGCGCGCAGTCGTCATCACAAAGGACCACGGCAAACACTTCCATGTTCCATGAGCCAGTCCTGTGCACACGCCATCGTCGGCCATCGCCGCACGCCGGTTAGATTTGAGTCCGACCTGATCCCGACTTGCTCTGACGTCGTGCACACGTGGTCACCGATGACCTCACGAGAGCGAGGCGACCAGCTGCTATCCGCCGACTGCATGACCCAGGGCATGATGGGAAAGCACCTGGCTGTCGCCAGATCGAAGAGCTGATTGGCTCTCAGATTTGACAACAAACACCATGTTTTGTAGAAAATCCTATTTTTCTGTGTCGGTGTGATACTTAATGCTAGATTGTTGGCTTTTAGTCTCATGCTGTGCAATGAAGGTTTAATCTAAAAACATATTATGTGTAAATTGATAATAATGATGTGACTTTTTAAAACGACACTTATTGTTATAACTTATTGATAGATTTCAAGACAATGTGGATGAAAGTTTAGCTGGATAGTTTAGTTTTGTCTCACTTTTAACACCTGAGCCACATTCTCAAGAGAAACCGGAGTTTTACGCCAGAGCTCGGGCTACAGCTAGATAACCAGCGCCCTCTTGTGGTGAAGAGCAGGTAGCATAGCATAACGAGAAACCCCTCCGCTGTGATATGCTCATCAGTTTTATTTTTAAGATGTAACTGAAAGAGAGCACGCATCAGAAGCATGTCAGCCAGCATCTGGAGGGAGAACTCAATAACTTTCATAACCAACAAAAACAAAATCAACACACTCGACAAAATACAAGCAGACACTATCTGGCCTGCATCTCTCCATCTATACAGTGTGTGTGTGTGACTGCAATGCTTCAAGATAATGAAGTAGATATGACACAGAGCACTAATGGTGTCTCGAGGACGTGCTGGACAGTGTCAACATGGCCTCAAACATTCCCATTTCCAACCCATCATTTCCTTCCCACCTCCACAGTGTTCAAGGAAACTTGACAGTTTTGATTTCACTCTGTGTTGTTGTGCCTCATGTGTCCACCCTATTGTGTTATTATTACTCAAGAGCCAATGTGCAATTCCACCCAATCTTATTAATAGTGTGTTTTGTAGACTACTATTATTTACACGCCCTGTATTGTTTTTCCATCATCATGTTCTGTATAATTTGCGCACTAATTTATGACTATCACCATCCTATATTGAGTCACAATGCGCCTCTATTAAAACATGCTGGTGTGTTTTAATGTTCTCTTCATGTATCACAATGACATCTTTTACATGCAACTGAATGCTTCTTCCTTTTACTGTTTTTATGCTTTTTATTATTCTTGTTCAGTGATTGTTGGTCAGTAGTCTCCAGCCACATCACACCACATCACACCACCTTTGCAGTGCACGTGCGTCCACTGTGAAAACGTGATGGCGGCTGTCGCATGATGGCTCGACGTCCGGAGGAACCAATAACAGCGCCGAACCGGGGAAAATGTGGATGTATTTGGGAGTCGTGCGTTTTGCAGTTGGTTTGCGGAATTTACTGACAGCACCGGGTCCAATGGCAGTTACGCGAAGTGGATTGTGGGTAGCGTAGTTCGGACAGCTGAGAATGGAATACCAATCGAGGCGGCCAGCCGCCAGCCATTCTACTACACGTCCCAGAACACACTGCGGTATTTGCGCTGTGTGTATGTGAGGCAGAGAGAGAGAGCGAGAGAGCGTGAGGGATAGATTTAGGAATTCGTCTGCAGACTTGCTGCTGCGCTGGTATAGAAAAATGGTAAGTAGACCAACTGAAAGCCCGCCGTTTTGTTGAATAATTGGCTCATTAGCTCTGAAATAACGCCGGCGCCCCGTTGCCGGTTGGCAGGGTTCGCCAAAAGGCCGCTCGCAGCAGTGATTGCTCACAGAAAATGTACCAACAGCTAGCTAACTTAAGCTAGCAAACGAGCCACTTCAGCGAGCTCATTATTGCAGTTTCTAATGGTCGTTGACAAGGTGACGGTTGGTGAGTAAGTCCACCGCGTGCCGTCGTGTTCACGAGCCATCCTGCGAAACGCTGTTACACGCTATATGCCATACTTATGTGTTGGTGTTTGAACATGAAGCTAGCTAGCTGTCAGCATTCAACTTAGGTCCGTTGTATATATACAGTATACATGTCTGTCTCCGTGTTCCGCCCCCTTCACTGTGTGGAGGCTCCTCTTTACGGGAAGCTCCTCGTGGAAAGCAGCAGTGGCGCTAACAGGAGCGGGTTGAGCTTCTGGATAGTTTCACTGGCGGACTCTGCAGCTGAGCACCCCGTGAGCCCCCGCCCCCTGACGGCCCGCATACCTTTCTGTTAACATCAGTATCGCGCTGTCCGGGTCACCGTTTTTTGTTTTTTTTGGCTGTCACTTTTTTTTCTCCCTCTCCCCTTTTGTCTCTGCGTTGCTCTCCCTCCCCTCTCAGCCTCTCCTGCCCGTGTGTTTTGAGGGGTTGCAGAACAGTTTCCATCATTAAAGTTGTTACGACCCCTGGATCAGCGCTGCCTTCCGTCACACAGATGTTTTGTGTGTGTGTGTTTTCCTTCTTCTTACTGTCTTTACTTCTTCCCTTTGCTGCTTACCTCTGTGCGTCTCCAGAGGAGGGCCGGTCACTTGAATGAGGGGTCAGCAAGTGCACGGTTGTGTCGCGCAAAGATGAGTTAAATTTACAATGTGCAATTGAAGTAGAAAGACCAGTTGACATTCCTTCCCAATCCAACGTCCTCCTCTCAGATTGCTGCTGAGTGTGCGTTGAGATTTAATTTTCTGTTTGAGCGTGCAAATATGTCATGCACGTTATTATATCACTTTTAGGAAGTGTGGAAATTCATCAGGTTGTGCAAAACTGGAACTCTTTCACACGCGTGTGATTTTGATGGGAGCATATCCACGGACAAAGAGACTTGACAACCTCGCTGTTCTTATCACAACAATATTTGATGCCTATGTTGCCTACTTCTAATCAAAATATTAGTTTCTCATTAGTTGTGAGCCATTGCAGACTGTGCTGAGTCATATTTACTTTAACGCTTCTCCAAACAAATTTTAACGCAAACCACTTGAACTCAGTAAACCTTAAAAAACAAAACGGGTTTGCTGTTACGACCGAAGTGGAATCATTATGTTGGATTGTGTCGTTGTGCTCAAGGCCAGTAAAGTAGGTCAAACGTATATTCAACAGCAGCTCCACTGTAAATGTTCCATACTGCGCTGCGTCTCATCAAGAAGTTGTCAGCTGTCCCGCAGCAACTGGCAGTCTCTAACATTTCTTGGGTCATGTGTTGGTGTGTGTTTTCTGTCTCTCTGTTGAAACACAAAGACGTTTTATGGCCAGCATTCTGTATCCATCTAAATTTCAGTCAGGCTCCTGTGTTTGCTCAGAACATTTGTACCATGTGTCTCAACCATAGACCGTAAATATGACGTGGACATTATAGTTATGTGGACATCGACCATTAGTTGTTGGACGACGGTTTTGAAGCCACAAATTTGATGATTTGGCCGTCGCCGCGTTACCTTTTTGCAAACAGAAGTGACCATATTTGGACTGCAGAGGCGATGTGTGCGGCTCTGGGTGCAGCAGCGACTGTGGCTCAGTGGTTATCATGCCTGTCTTTCAATTAGAGGACCGGTGGTTCGATCCCCGCCTTCGCTCGTCCACGTTGATGTGTCCTTGAGCAAGACTAATTGCTCCCCGTTGCTGTGTCTACGTTGTATAGACCAAAAATGCTTTGGATAAAAGCGACAGCTAAATGTAATGCAAGCCCTCCCTAAATCTTACTCTGCCTTATGGTCTGTTTAACTTAAACGACCATCATGCTGTATTGAAGACGACTTAAAACTAGAGATTGAGACCATAAACTCATGTTTATAATGTTTACTGAGGGACTACATCAAGAGAGAAGTATAGTCATTTTCTATAGTCTTCTACACAACCAGAGGAGTCGCCCCCTGCTGGCCAGTAGAGAGAGAACGCCCTCGGCAGAACTGGAGGTTGCTTCTTGGTCTCAACATATTTCCCTCACTGTCTTCCTCACTTAATGCCCCCCTCCCTTTTTCTCTTCACCTCTCTGCTCCCTTCCTTGTCCTCTTCCCTCTCCCTAGGCCTAGCAGTCCAGCTAACTGCTAACTGCTCACTTGTGTGTGTGTGTGTGTGTGCTGCGAGCAGTGGTGAGACTCCTCGCTCCAACCGATCCTCCGGAGGAGCAGCGGCAGCAGCCCCTCCCCTCTCCCCCCAGCAGACTGGCAACAAGGTGAGAGACAAAGGTGTGATTTGGAGAGAAAATGTTAATCCAGATTATACTCGCATGTGTGTACTCCTGCAGTAATTACTCTTACCCTCCTCTCTTCACAGCAGAGCAGGATGGAGGCTTCATTCGGTCCGACTTTCTCAGCCGTGAAAGGTAACACGAATATTATTCCCCTCTATCAACGCTCTCTATATTACTTGCTAGATTGTACTCCATCATCTTCATTCTTTGTTTTGTTGCTGAGACTTTGCCCTCATGCGTTTTCAGCAGAAGTGCCCAGCCACAAGCAGCACAGGAGAACTCCCTCCAACTCCAGCACTCTGACCTACTCTCCCCGGGATGACGACGACGGAATGGTGCACGCTCTCACACACACAGAAAAGCTTTTATGTTTCATGCCCAGCCAAGTTAATGGGTTCAAGAGTTCAAAGACATCGACATTTATTACAAAGTTTAGCGAAGCCGATCATTTCGAAGAGCCTCGGGTTAAACTTACACATAAAAGTGAACATCTGCGGTGTTTCCAGC
Organism: Clinocottus analis; assembly: GCF_023055335.1. Classification (NCBI taxonomy): domain Eukaryota; kingdom Metazoa; phylum Chordata; class Actinopteri; order Perciformes; family Cottidae; genus Clinocottus; species Clinocottus analis. The sequence continues at coordinate 1,926,221 of NW_027175887.1, forward strand.
AGACGTAGAATCTATTTGTGGCGGTATGGCTCGGCCTTGACCTCTTCTCTCCACCGCTTCTCCTCCTCCCAGCCTCCTATGACTCCTCGCAGGTCAGAGTCGGCCATCTCAATCCGATCTCTCCACTCCGAATCCAACATGTCTCTGCGCTCCACTTTCTCTCTGCACGAAGAGGAGGAGGACACGGTACGAGCCCACAGCACTGACGTGTGTCAGCAAACGTTTGACCACAAATGCCGAAACATGGAAAAGAATAAAGAATGCAGTGATAAGCCAGTTTGTTAACTGGAAACACACCAAATGAACTCACCAGCGTGTGTTTGTGTAGGAGCCCCAGGTGTTTGCCGAACAGCCGTCCGTAAAGCTGTGCTGCCAGCTGTGCTGTAACGTCTTCAAGGACCCCGTCATCACCACTTGTGGGGTGAGTTTATTTCTGTCCTTTCCAGCCTTTTCCTCATCCTCTTTGCCCTCCTCTCTTTTAACTTTCAACTGGTTATAAAACAGTCTCAAGTTAATACGGAGCTCTCCACATGATCTTTATAAGTAAACAAGACCATCAGCGAGAAGATTGGTTATTCCATGTAGTTATTCTCAAGGCTTTTTATCGGTGTCGTGGTCTCGGATTCTGGCCAAATCAGATTAAATAATACAGGTTAGACAGAAAGCAGCTCCTCCCAGACCAACAGCAGAGCTTCTCCTCCGTGTGGGAGCCGGCGCCACGCTGCTGCAGGACCGGATCCTGTCGCTGGGCTCCGTTAGAGGGGGAGGGAGGCACGAGAGGACCAGAAGCAGCACTTAGCGGGGCGCGCTGCCAGATCCCGCTGCAGTAGAATGACAGTATTTCTAAAGGGACCCCGGTACTTAGAAACACTCCCACCTTCGTCCACAGGGAGCGCCAAACTCAACACGAAGTTAATGTTCCTTGTGGTAACTTTAACTCTGCTCACCCTTCATGTGAACATCTTTAAAACAATGTTTCAAAAGTAACCACGTTAAAATCCACAGAGGTAGAGTTTGGTGCTTATTTAGTTCTGTTAAAACTTACTGTAATTAGAGAAAATAAGAAAACGTGAACATGTCCTGTTTTTCCTTCCTCCTCAGCACACCTTCTGCAGACGATGTGCCTTGACTTCAGGTGAGACTTGAAACGAGTTCCTTTAAAAAAGTTAATTAAACGTGCCTCCGAGGCCGGTGTTAATGAACTCTAACCTTATATTTTTGTGCGTCCTCCTCGCAGACAATTGCCCAGTGGACACGGCTAAGCTAACGGTGGTGGTCAACAACATCGCGGTCGCCGAGCAGATCGGAGAGCTGTTCATTCACTGTAAATACGGCTGCAGGGCCACGGCCAGCGCCGCGGGCGGGGCCGCGGCCTCGCCCTCCACCGTGGCCGGCAAACCCGGCGCGTACGAGGTGGACCCGCTGGGCTGCCCGTTCACCATCAAGCTGTCCACGCGCAAGTAAGGACCGAGGGTTTCTAGAGGGATTGAACACGTTGCAAAAGCCGTTTTATTGAAATGTTTCCCATCTCTGCAGAGAACACGAGGCCAGCTGTGACTACAGGCCGGTCCGCTGCCCCAACAACCCTTCCTGCCCCCCGCTGCTCACCATGAACCTGGAGGCTCACCTCAAAGAGTGCGAGCACATCAAGTGTCCACACTCCAAATATGGGTGAGTCCTTAAAAAAACAAACACTTTAATTTACTGCATATTCGGTGCTGCAAATCCTTCCTCCCTGCTGCTGTCAGACTGCACAACCAGCTGAGCTCCCAGTAGACCACCACAAAGACACTTAACACCTCAGTCACTTTAACTGGTGCAATATAAGACATTTTAAATACTTTTTATTCCATCTGTATGTATAATATTGATATATTTTGCTGTTTATGTTGTGTTTTATTCTATGTGTCTCTTGTGTGGACTGCTGCTGTAAACCTGTAATTTCCCCACTGCTGGACTAATAAAGGATTATCTTATATTGTTATGCTACTCCATACTGTTTGTCTGTCAATGTGTGTTACACACTCGTCTACTCTCCACTCATCGGCCTCTCCTCTTTTCCCCCACAGCTGTACATTCATCGGTAACCAAGACACGTATGAAACGCACCTGGAGGTGTGTAAATTTGAGGGCCTGAAGGAGTTCCTGCAGCAGACTGATGACAGGTGAGCAGACATGCGGAGAGCTCAGTGTCTCTGAGTATTTGTCAGGTTAAAAAACTCACAATGATGATGACTCTGTTTGAAACCCCGTTTAGGTTCCATGAGATGCAGCTGACTCTGGCCCAGAAGGACCAAGATATTGCTTTCCTGCGCTCCATGTTGGGCAAACTGTCTGAGAAGTTGGATCAGCTGGAGAAGAACCTGGAGCTCAAGTTTGGTAAGAAACAGTAGAGAAGGACGCTCCTCTGGCCGCATTCAGAGTTACGTGCAGAAGTGAACTAATGGGCGTGACACTTCCTGCATGTGCTCTATGTGAAGCCAGTGGTGTTCACAGTGACTGAAGTAACAATAATGTACTGTTACTACTACTACTACTACTACTACTACTACTACTACTACTACTACTACTACTACTACTGCTGCTGCTGCACTGGTTTCAGATCAGTGCTCAGGATCTGAGTTTGGGTCTGTGAGTCGGCATCAGTGAGTTTGTGCATTCCTTATTCCTCGTTCAGATCACGTCTCACTCCTGCCTCCTATAAGATGCATTTTAAAACCTCCTAGATGTTGATGGATATAAATTGACAGGAAGTATTGACTAGAGTAAGTTGTACCGCCCCCGGGCTTGAGCACAGCTTCCTCACTGCGTTTCTGTGTCTTAAAGTTATCGTTCTTGTGCGTTTCTTTCAGATGTGTTGGATGAGAACCAGAGTAAACTGAGCGAGGACCTGATGGAATTTCGTAGAGACGCTTCCATGCTCAACGTAAGTGTGTGTGTGTGCACCTTGGAAGGAGAAAGAGAAAATGTCTGAGTGAGAATAAAAGTTTGAAATAGCGAAACAGAACACAAGGATGGGAGTAGATGAGCTCCAGCTGGAGAACGAGTCTCTCACGGTGCTGTCTCTCTGCAGGATGAGTTGTCCCACATCAACGCCAGGCTCAACATGGGGATCCTGGGATGTGAGTGTCCGCCCCGTCCTCCTCTTTAAGAATCGTCTTTGTCTTTTCATCATTCTTTACATCTCTCACAGGGGTGAAACATTTGATAAACAACTTCTGTTGACTCGTAAATGTAAAATCTTCTCTGGTCGTTTCCTCCTCCTCTTCCTCGCCCTGACTCTCACTCACCTTCCTCCACCGGTCTACGTCTCTCCCTTTCTTCCTCCTTTCCTCATCTACCTCTTTTCTCGTTTCGCTTCCGATGAAAAACACATATCCAGTCTTTCCCGTCTCTGTGCCTGTGTGTAGCATACGACCCCCAGCAGATCTTCAAGTGTAAGGGGACATTCGTTGGCCACCAGGGCCCCGTCTGGTGTCTGTGTGTCTACTCCACCGGAGACCTACTCTTCTCCGGGTCCTCGGACAAGACGATCAAGGTAACACACACACACACACACACACACACACACACACAACTATGCGTCAAAAAAGGCCATATTCTGTTGATGAGAGTCCAACTCACGGATGTTTTACTCAAACTTCGGGATGCATGTTGCAACACACCAACGCAACCCCCTCGAGGTCTCACGCAGCGCTATTTTTGGCTTGAATGCGGCCTTCAGCCGCCCACCTCCAGAGGGATTCTGATAACCTCCGCCCACAAGCTTGTTTTGTAATCTGGAGTCATAGATTTGTTTTAATGTTCATTACTTACTCAAGAACTAAATGACACACTGATAAAGCCTTCAAGCCTCCTTTTACTTTGTAAAAATTCATATTATATAAGTGGGTTGGTAGTTTAAGCACAAGGTACTTCCCCATGGACGGTGTATTATCTACTGGAGGTGGAGAAATGAGTACGAGAGTAAAACGAGGCACTGCTGTGGAAAAAAAGTAAAAGGAAGCGTTTGAGCGTTTCCTGTATTTAGAATATTGTCACCGCTTCCCCTTGCTGTCAGACAGCCCTGCCCGTCTCAATCGATGCTCTCTTCAAAGAGCCTCCTTCTGAAAACATCAGTCTTTTGCACTCTCTGAACACAGAAGTGGCCGCTCTGCCACTGTTGGTTAGTTTGGCTTCACGTGTCAGAAAAGAGATCCATTAAAGGTATTGCACTGAACTGAACGCTGAACTGGCCCTTTAAGAGGACTTCAGACGCACACAAGCACGACAGCTCATTCCTCCTCCCCTCTGGCTCTCAGGTGTGGGACACCTGCACCACCTACAAGTGTCAGAAGACCCTGGAGGGGCACGACGGCATCGTGCTGGCTCTGTGCATCCAAGGGTAACCCAACGCACACAAACAGCACGTCATGAGCTGCACGTCAACTGGGAACGAGCAGCCCCTCCCCCACCCACCCAGAGCATGACTCGTTGATATTTGTCTCCACAGGAACCGGCTGTACAGCGGCTCTGCAGACTGCACCATCATCGTGAGTGTCGTTCGTCTCTCTGGCTTCCTCTTTTTTTTTTTTTTAACTTTCTTTCAAAGGCCGAACTTGCACAATTTGTTCTCATTTGCTACAGAAGTTGTGTTTCCGTGTCTCTGTTCTCGTGCTCGGTGTAGGTGTGGGACATCCAGACCCTGCAGAAAGTCAATACCATCCGTGCCCATGACAACCCCGTGTGCACGCTGGTCTCCTCCCACAACATGTTGTTCAGCGGCTCCCTCAAGGCCATCAAGGTACAGCCGAGTTACGGCTCACTTCACGTCGTCTTGAGACTTGATGCGAGTCAGGTGACACAGTGAGGTCACTCAGGACAATACAGGATCAAATAATGACCAGGAAATGGTTTTCTCCAAGTGAGCACTCGTTTTGACTGAAGACGAGTGTTTAAATGAGGCTCAGTGAGGACGGGCGGAGGCTGAGGAGCCACATCTTTGTTACCATGGTTACAAGCTGGCGAGAGAAGGGGGGGTGGGATGATTGTGGTGCTTTGTGAGCGTGTGATGTCAATGCTCTCACACAGGGCTTCCCCTTTCTTACCCAGCGAGTGCCTCTTCCTCCTCTTTCTCCTCCTCCCCCATCACTCTGCTTCTTTCTGTTTCAGCTCAGTGACATCATGCACTTCACTTTAGTTGTGTGTGTGTGTGTGTGTGTCTAATTACAGAAATAAATAAGATATAACTTCAACAAAGTTCTACTTTTGTATTACAAATAATGTCAATATTGTTTTCAACCCCAAAACTGCAGCTTTTTAAAAACAATTTGAATTTGTTCAGGTTTTGTCGTAGTAATATTCACAAAGGAAAAACTAAACAAAAACAGTTTTCACATGCAAAAAACAAACCAAACCGACATGGACGTAGATGTTTATGTTCCGTGTGGTGAGTCTTAGTGCGCGACAGAAATGTCTTGACACTTCTGTCGCGACTGAACCAGAAGCAACTGTTGTATCTGTTGTGTGTATTCTCTTGTGTAGCTTGAAGTTAAGTGCTGGGTGTCCTTGGTGTTCAGGTGTGGGACATCGTGGGGACGGAGCTGAAGCTGAAGAAGGAGCTGACGGGTCTGAATCACTGGGTCAGAGCGCTGGTGGCCTCCCAGAACCACCTGTACAGCGGATCATATCAGACCATCAAGGTAGGAGGAAGGCTGGGGAGATGTTGGTAGTACACACACGCCGTGAAACCTCCTGCTGCGATTGTCCAATCACAGCTTAGCAACAAATACACAAACGAACTGTCAGGCTTTGTTTTTTTTTCTCCACGTGTTGCTGTTGTAAGAGCGACACTCTGACTTTTAAGGAATGGATTAAACTGGTTGTTTGCACTAAAGTAAGCTTCAAATGACCAAACACACCCAACAGCTACTGCAGGTGTTAAATATAGGGACGTAAAGAACGACATCCCGATGCTGCTAGCACTCTGCTCACCAGGAGGAAGTCCTCGTGGTGTCAAACGGGCTTCATGGTCAAGAATGAAAACTGTTCCTGTCGATGGCGGACGGTGTTTGGTTAGCGTGACTTCTGTGTTAGTGCGTTTGTGCTGGAGCTGAAATTGCACGCTTGATTAGGTGTCGTCACAGTCACTGAGGGAGGCGGGGCTTATGCTGCGTTCACACCAAAAGCGTTGAGAATTTGACGAGTGAGTAGATGACATGCAAAGTCGATGCACAGACGCGAGCGGTTTGCGAAAAAGCAAATTTCCTGTTTGGCGGCGAGAATGATGCATTATCTGGCGAAAAGAATTGCGTGGCATCAGCCAATCAGCGTTGAGAAGCCCCGCCCGTCATCACCGCCGTCCTGCCGTTGTTAAATGAAACTGCTGCCGGGGCGTCTGAAGTACGGATAATATTATGAAGAACCTAGAAACACAGACGTAGTGGTTGTTTCCATGGTGGATGTTGGAACTAGTAACTGTTTTTATGGAGATAAGCCACGCCCCCTTTCAGGCGCGAGTAACATTCGCAACGCTTTTGATGTGAACGCAGCATCAGGGAAGAAACTCTTGGGGAATCGTCACTGGAACATTTATCCTGTAATGCAGGAAATCGGCTGAACGGAGCTTTGGAAGTGTTGTGTTTGGCTGCTGCTGCTGATTTATCCGCCAGTGACGGATTTGAGAGGGATTTGGAAGATGGTGATGAAAAGCAAAACAACAACAACAAACAAATAAATGAAAAGCCAGAGGAAGATAGTAGGAATGAATACGAGGCCTGTAGTTATGTAGAGTTACACAAGAGACCTGTGTGTGTGTGTGTGTGTGTGTGTGTGTGTGTGTGTGTGTGTGTGTGTGTGTGTGTGTGTGTGTGTGTGTGTGTGTGTGTGTGTGTGTGTGTGCGTGTGTGTGTGTGGTCAGTCACTAATGAACACCTCTGGGACGCTGCAGAGAGACTCGTTGTGGGAGATGAAAGCAGCGACGATGCTTCTGCAGCTCGTTGTGAGTCGAGAAGTCGTTCCTGAAAAGGTTTTGCTGCGAAAATTGCTGTGACAAAAAGTTGCCAGAAGATTCAGTGGAAAAGAAACATCTCTTAACATTTTGTCAGTTAATTAATTTTGACACTCCTGGAACAGTATTTGATCATAAAATGTCTGTTTTGAAAAGCAGGAGATGAATGTCTTTACTTAGTGTTTGATGTTGAAGCAGTTTTCTGGTTAGCTTTGCTTCACTCTGTCGTCACGGCGTCCTGTCGGATTAATTACACGGAGAACTTTTAATAGTAGTGCCAATTACTTTTGACTGACTGCCAATGAGTCTCTTGGTGTTTTAGGCTTTACTGGATGCGTACGAGAGAGATATAAAGCAAGCAGCAAAGTTATGACAAAGTCCATAAAGTAGACACAAAAACAACAGGTCACATGTTCATCCCATGTCATTTTCACCAAAAAATAGTGTCGTGCTCTATTGCATTTTCATTTTAAGCTTTAATCTAAATCAGAAGGCAGTCAAGACATCGAGAGTTGGAGTTTGGTTTCGATCAGCATTACATATTCTTTTGACAAAGACATCTGTGCCGCTGTAACCAGTAAATATTTGTTGCTTCCTCTCAGCTGGACGCAGCGTTTAGGCGTCTTTCAGCTCGTTGTTTTGGTCTCTGTGACCAGCTGCCGTACGGTTCTCTCTGCTCCACTAGTGCCGCTCTTGGCCACAGCAGGAAGATGCTTTCAGTGGAAAAAGCTCTCAGAAACGGCGTGTTCTCGACCCGCCCAACACACAGCCAGACAAAGAGCTTCTAGCATTTAGCATCTAGCAGCTAAAGAGCCAGATGCTCCAAAACCCAGCAGGAAGTGAGATTTCCACAGCAGGTTTGTCTGAGGCCTAATGATTAGAAAACGACAATCGTAAACGGTGAACTGTTGTGATTGACGGTGATGTTGGTGAATTGACATTAATAAATTGAATAGTCTACAGACGATCATTGTTTTGAGACCTTCAGTTGTGCATTTTAAAATCAATAATGCTGATGAATTAGAGCACAAACGTCTGAGCTCAGCATGGAGCGATAATGGAGAGCGGAAACAGAACCGTAGAGGGAAGCAGCTCAGTGCAGCCTCCAGGACAGATGCTCACATCTGCACTGTTCCTGCTCTGTACAGGTTGTTGTTACCATGGAAAATATTCAGTGCAAAACGGGTTATTGAAGCCACAATAAGATTTTCATCTAACAGAAAAAGTGTGTGAGTGAGGATCATCGCTCCGTCTCATCCTTGTGTTGTGTGGTCTGTTCTCAGCGCTGCTCTGTGATTGGCCAGAAAGCCTCGCGGATTAGACTAGTGATCACGCCACTCTGTGTTGCCATGGAGATAAAAATTGACAGCTTGCAGCTGTCAGTTGTGTGTGTGTGTGTGTGTTTCCATCCCATCCTTACCTGTGCTCGCGTCCTCTTCGTCCTCCTCCTCTTTCTCTTTTGAAGTGTCTTTTTCTTGTCTCAGTTTTTTTACCCATCATCCTCTCTGTCTCCCTCTTATCTGTCAGATTTGGGACATCCGCTCTCTGGAGTGTGTTCACGTCCTGCAGACCAGCGGGGGCAGCGTCTACTCCATCGCCGTCACCAACCACCACATCGTCTGCGGCACCTACGAAAACCTCATCCACGTAAGAGACACACACACACACACACACACACACACACACACACAGACGCACACACACGTGTGGTTTAGCTCTTTTTCACTTTTCTTCATTCCTGACAACACAAACGGGTCTCGCCCTCTCTCTCGAGGTGATTTCTGGTTCCAGTGATCTGCCTCTGAGTAATCTGATTACATTCATGACTTCAACAGCAGACGAGGATCTGATGCAGCTGCTGCCTTTGATCTCACACACCAACATTTAAAGAAAAACTACTCTGATGCTGGTGTTTTTTTACTCTGATGATGATGATGGTGGTGTTTGCCTTCTCTCCAGGTGTGGGACATCGAGTCTAAGGAGCAGGTGCGGACCCTGACGGGTCACGTGGGGACGGTCTACGCTCTCGCTGTCATCTCCACCCCGGACCAGACCAAAGTGTTCAGCGCCTCCTACGACCGCTCGCTCAGGGTGAGGACGGAGGAACTGCAGTCATACCCGTGTGTGTGTGTGTGTGTGTGTGTGTTGTTCTCAGTACGTCAATGCTGAAGCTAATCATTGACACATCACAGAATGTGGGTCATGTGTCATTTAGCGTACAGAAAAACAATTTGACATTTAGTTTTTATCAGGCAAACCAACCTGTACGTCAAGTGTAGTTTGTCCTCTGAGAGATGCAGGGTTCAGGTTCAGAGGAGAGTCTCTATAAGTGTGTGTGTGTGGTGTGTGTGTGTGTGTGTGTGTGTGTGTGTGTGTGTGTTCTGCAGGTGTGGAGCATGGACAACATGATCTGCACCCAGACCCTGCTGAGGCACCAGGGCAGCGTCACGGCGCTGGCCGTCTCCAGGGGGCGCCTCTTCTCCGGAGCCGTCGACAGCACCGTCAAGGTACCGTCACCGCTCCGCCTCCTGTCCGTCTGTGTTCTGCTCATCAGTCACTACTCGCGGTTTCTGTTTCATCCATCCCGCATCCTTTCAGCCCATCACCTGCGTCAACATTACAGTTCACGTCTTCACACGTCTTCAAAGCGTCAAACTGAATCTCACTGTAGGCCAGCTCTGTGAGAGACGTTTCAGAATAAAAGCACCGCAACAGAAACTACATCTCAGGATGCTTCTTGAGCTTTTCGTTCCTGAGGATTTACAATTAATTACAACTTCATTTTATAATATATTGCAACTTCTCTCTGTGTCTCTCTCTCAGGTGTGGACGTGCTAAACCGCCCGTTTGATCTGCAGGAGTCCAGTCGGCTCCTCCCACCACCGGTAACCCTTCCACGTGACCCCTCCCCCCCACACCTGTTTCTTTGATTGTGACTCGAGCGGCTGCAGACCAATAATAATAACCTCCTCTTCCCCCGTCGAGCCGCATCGCAAACCGTTTGAGCGAAGTGTTGCTTTTAAAAACTTCAAACGACGGCTTCGACCGGCTCGTCGGGCTCGAGGGTCACGCTCCCGACGTGACCTCATCGCCGCCGCACGACGGGGCAAAAATAAGACGAGCGGCCTCGCAGTCGCGCCGCACTGCGAGAGCGACCGGACGCTGCGCCCGTGTAATCGGAACAGGACGCAGAGAGCGTCCCGCTTCCTGCCGAAACAGCTGCCGTTTAAGAGCTGTACTGACGATGCACACTGTTAGAAGAAGTCTGAGGGCTGGTTTCACACACGGGGAGCGCCGCCGCGCTCATTAAAATATGTATGTCATGCATCCCCGCACGCACCAGAGCAAAGGCAGGGCGAGGTCAGTTTGTGCAAACGATGCAGTTTTATGTTGAAATGTACGTGAGGAATCCATCGACCCCAAACCCAGGATTAAACCCCCGGAACGAAGCAGAACGTGGAAAAGTTTCAACAGAGCTTTTGTGTATTTCCTCATGAAGAAGCAGCGACCTTCCCTCACACGCAGAGTGTGGACTTGGTTTTGAATGTTGTAAGAGGTGGTTGTGTGTATAGTCACCAGCACCGTGTCAAAGCAGAGAAACTTATTTCAAACACTTAAATGAACTCAATGCCTGTTGAAGTGTTCGCTATATTAAAAATATTTTCACCACTTTAAGGAGAACTGAAGCCTCCCTTGACAAAAGAAGTCATTTTTCTTCCAGATCATTAAAGCTGCTGGTTTGTTTGGTTCCTTTGGTTTAAGGTTTACTTTGGATTGACCAAAGTAAACGCGGCGCTCTTACTCCCAAACTATTCCGCTACCGTTGCACGAACAGACTCCATTTCTGAAAGAAGAACGTCTCCATGAAACCCAACGAGTCTCCGTCGGTCCGTTCAGCTTCACATCGGGACTCATTTTCTATTGACACGTTTTAAATTGATTTTATCTTTTACATTTGTTTGACAATCTGGAGGCTGCTACAGGTCAAAGCAGCACACATCTGAATACACACCCCCTGACATCTTAAAGATATTGTTCCAGAGTTGTTAAATACGATCCTCATAATCGTAAACCCAAATAGATTTCGTCCCGAGCGAGAGAGTCTTAACCCTGCAGTTCAGCATGTTTGCCAACGGTTCGTGGTCGTCACCCAGAGCTCTGTGAAACCAGCCCTTTTATTAAAAAATAAATGAGAATAATAAAAAAACCAACCTTTTAATAAGAGAATGACAGATCTATAGATTTACTGAGTTTTATATTAGTGCCATGATAGAGCTGTATTCAGAGCCATTAACGGTTGTACAGTCGTGTAACATAAGATATGGACGCCTGCCCACGAGACGACTCACCCGGCCCACCAGGTGTCCGTTACGTGTACATGTGAGTGTTTCAGTGAGTGCCAACATGTCCGGAGGAAGCGACCAGGGAGGGACGGGCACGCGGTCGCCCCTCCCCTCTTTCTGCCTGGCCCCGCCCCCCCCCCCCTCGGGTTCGGGTCAACATAACCACAGATTAATGCTGATTGTCGTTTTCATGACTGTAATACTCGATGGACCGACGGCGAAGGCGAGCAGGGGATTGTGTGTAATTAACCTTTTAATTAAACTCCCGGGGGAAAAAAAGGCAAATTTTAAAAGAGAGAGCTAAAGTGAGAAGTCCTGCTTTCCTGAATTCTGTTCCAGGACCCATATTGGGTTGAAAACATGAAAACAGACTAAAGATGCCTGGGAGGGTACTTTCAAGGTCATGTCCATCCGTTTAGACACGTGGGCTAAATTAGGTTTTTACAGATGTTCAGCATTATGTTGCCTTCATTTAATTGCAGAACTGGCCACTACTTAATGTAGCCTTGGTGAGGCGTCTGCACTGGTCACAGTTTCAGTGATGCCTTGTATACTTGTAATCATGTAAGCCTGAGTTGATCACGGATCAATAAAACTGTTGTACACTTTCAGAGCTGTCGCTGTTTCATTTCAACACAGGAGCTTCATGCCGCTGCTTTATGGATTCATATATATATATATAGTATTTTTAGTCTCCAAGTTATTGTGCAAATTGTTTCCCCCTAAAAGGTTTTAAGTCGGTGACGTAGAGTTATGAAGACTTGAAGTGAGATAATATCAGACGATCACTTTGCAAACATCTTCAACTGAGTGGACCAAAGCAAATGTTTTTGTACCATTATGACTCATCACCGACTGTCATGAAGGGTCGTTTATTGTGACTCAGCAGGAACTGCTTCATGGTGACGCAGGACGAGAAGAAAAGAGGAAAACATGCATCATGCACTTGAATTAGCAACGGGTGACTTTATTAGTGGACATCTTTCTTCTTCGAAATGACTAACTGTACGTTAAAATATGCTGATGATACCAATGTGGTACATTCCATTTATTTCCACAGGTTATGGAAAAAATACATCAAATCAAGGGTGCCAATGATATTGACCAGAACATGAGTATTTTGTGTGTATCAGCATATAGAATGACGCAAAAAAATCTTTAGTATAACCATAGATGTAGAATAAAACCATTAAAAACAACAAATAGTGCAATAATAGATAAACATGATAAACCGATAACAGTACTTTGAAACAAGTACACATTTTAAAGTAAAATTGTCAAGTGCATTTTAATAAGAGAAGAAAAGCGTCGGGGTGTTTGAAACTGTCCTGGTTGATGAGTCAGTGGAGTCCAGGTCTTTGTTGATGAACCCGCTGCGGCTGTAAGGAAACTGTTCTGGCGTGAAATCTTCTTCCTGGTGGAGCGCCGCCTCCCGCCGGAGGGAAGCGGCTCAAGCTGTTTGTGTCCGGGGTGAGAGCGGTCGACCTTACTTCAGGGTCCTGGAGCTCAACTAATCCTGGAGGGACGGCAGATTGCAGCCGATGGCCCTCTCAGCAGAGCGGATGATGCGCTGCAGTCTGCCCTCGTCCTCGGCAGTGGCTGCAGCGTACCAGATGCTGATGGAGGAGCAGAGCGTGGACTCAACGGTGGAGGTGTAGAAGTGCACCGTCATGGTCCGTGGCTGGTTGAACTTGTTCAGCCGCCTCAGGAACAACATCCTCTGCTGAGCCTTCTTGCTGGTGGAGTTTATGTTCGACTCCCACTTTGAGGTCCTGGGTTTTACTCTCTTATCAACGTGTCTCCTGCTACTCCACCTCCAAACTCTGGACACGTGGCAGCGACACGCTTCATTCACACTTCACCCATTCTGCCTGGAAAGGAATGATCCTGATTACTCTTTGATTTCTGGTGAGTCGACCTTAAGTTCAGGTTTTTGCTTTATCGATAGTTGCTTAAAGGTGCTCGGTCAGCACACTGTTTGCGCTGCTATCGCCGCTAGCTGCTAGCGGCCGGCTCAGCCATCGCCACGCTGAGATCCTCTCATAGATATGCTCGTAATGAAGCAGCTTTAATATGATGGTGGGGAGGAAAAAAAATGTTAAAAATAAACAAGTTCAAGTCTCAAACACAAAGGGAGGCTGAGGGCGGCGCAGTTTGTATAGAACATTTATTTATTCAGAGCAGATGGCCATAAGATGCAGTCACTGCAAGCACACCACTGTCCAGTCACTACAGCACACACACACACTCGCACAAGTTTCATACGGTCAATAGCAGAGCGACAGAGAACGCACACACGGCCTCTCTCAAGCATTCACATACGGTCACTGCGGAGCAGAGGAGACGCCGGCTCTGTTCAGGTAAGCACGGGCGGAAACCCAAATAAAAACAGCTTGGCTTTTTGTACTTTTGTTCCATAATGTATTTGACCATCTGTGTTTTTCGCCCCCCATCACCTGCAGTGTTCGGCCTTTCCATCCTGACCCCTGACCCCATAATGCCGACAACGTGAGCGACCACCAACATGAGGCCGAGGGGCTGCTTTCGCGGGACAGGGGTCGAGTTCAGGAAGCGGTGTGCGGTTGAGAGCAAGTGAGGGAACGAGAGTTGACCTTTGACCCCTGTGTAGCTTCTGATCAGGACTTTGCCGTGGTTTTATTCGTGTGCTACACAAAAGTTTGAGATACTTGCCTCCTGCTTAGATATCTCACATAATCAGGTTGTTGGGTTCATATGTTCATATTTAAATATCATCCCACATTTATTACATCTGGTAAGTACCAACTATCAAGACATCCGCCTGGTTGGAGTTCATTACAGGCATGTTTTAAAGTAAATTTACATTTAAAAGGAGTCAAAATAAGTTTATTCACTTTCCTGCCGAGAGTTAGATTGATGCCACTCTGTACATTAGACGTTAAGCCACTGCGAGCAGCTGGTTAGCATAGCTTAGCACAAAGTCTGGAAACGTGAAACTGCTTGCCCGGCTCCGTCCAAAAGCTCATGCGAAACCACAACGGTGGTTTTTACAGCGACCTTTGTATGAATTAAACAAACACTGTACATTTTTGGAGCTAGCTAGCGTTTCCCCCCCCATTTCCAGCCTTTTATATTTATGCTATGCTAAGCTAGCCGGTTGCAGCTTCATATTTACTGTACAGACGTGTGTGGTATCGATCTTCTCATCTTACTCTAGAAAGCAAAATAGATAATGTTTTAAAATGTGGCACAACAATTCCTTTAATCTATTCAGACAAAATTGTTGGGAAGTTGCCAAAATTGTCATAAGTCACTTCCTCATTGTCCAATCAGATGGAGACTGTACGTGTTACTGATTGTGAATAACGGTGGAAAGATGTTACCTGGGTTTAGTTGAGTTCTTGTTCATGTTTCAAACATCACATCTCATCTGTGAGGGGGCGGGGCTTATAAACTAAGGGAGCAAAACAGAACGAGAGAAAGAGAGAGATCCTTACATATTGTACATACCCATCTATTGTATTGTAGTCAGACCAGAATCACAAAGCAAGGCACATGTTTCAAAGAAAGAAAATGGAAATCATACAAAATGAATAAAACCGAACAACGAGAATTGCTTGTATTATACACATTGCCACACCTGGACACATTTAAGCAGAAGAGAGAAAAAAACAAAAAAAACACCAACGCCTCCTGGAAATATCCCAACATGGTATCCTACAATGATTCATCAGCTCGGACCACTAAAGCATGGAGAAGCAAAGCGACTCGACACTCAGATTAAACCTGTTTTACTTTTGAAAAATAGTCTTCAGGATGACACACATCATAAATACATTTCTTTTTTTTTGTTGCAAATATCCATATATATAATCTCTATGTCATCATAATTTAAATACCACAACTATTCTCTGAATCCTTGGTCATTTATAGAAGCAGTGTGGCTGCCGCGGGGCTTTGGACTTTTTTTTTTTTTAATGGGGTATCGGATCGCTGGATGGGGATTGTGGTTTAAAGGGGCACTCCGCCAGTTTTACACATGAACGGCTCGACATGTCCTGTACTCCGCTGGGAAGTTCTGTCAATGTCCTTTATGAAGTAAGTAAGAAGTAAAATGATGTCATAGTGACGTCATCAGGGTTATCACTTAAGATATATGGGTTTATGGGTGTTTACCGGGCAAAAAGGGTCTCATGAAAGATACAAGTTGCATTCTGGGAAGTGTAGGCTCCAGGTCTCTTGCACCACTGGAGTGCCCCTCTGAACTTTGCACTCAAACAAACCTTCAGCTTCACACAACTCTGCTGCCGCTCGCTCCATCAGCGCCGCTTCTTTTTTTCTTTTTTTTGCATCGCTATCCTATGTCATGGCAACGCACTGCGTAGTCGCCGTGGCAACGTAGAATGGTGAGGGTGATGATGTAGATTGTCATGGCAACGGGCGGGGGGGATGAAGGGGAGGGGGGGTTAGGAGAGCGTGGGACGAGAGAGAGATGTGGTGAGGTGAGAACGGCTTTGGAGTCTTTTTTTTGTTTCCTGAAAAGAAAACGTTTTGACCGACGCGTCAATATTTACTTTTAACATTTTCATAGATCATGTTTCTTTTTTCAAGATTCATTTTTTCAATGTTTTTTTTTTCGCAGGTCACATTCATGACACTGTCGAGTTAGTCCGGCTGAGTCCACTCAGCTCTCACGGACACGTCGCTCTACCTCTCCCGATGCGACCTTTGACCCCGTCCTCTTAAATGAAATGACAGTCGTAACCACGTCCACTTCGCCTCGCTACAACCCCGAACCCCTTCAGCGACATCCGAAAAATCCTTCTCCTGTACCGTCAACAATCCTACACCTGCTGTGCAGCTTCTCTCTCTCTGACATTGACATTGTGCGGCTCCACTGCGCGACGTTGTGCTTCTCCTGGGGGTGTGCGTCTGTGTTGGGGGGGGCGGGGCATGAGGATGCAGCCGAGTGTATGAATGCAGCCGGGACAGGAAACTGAATTTGATCCTGAAATTCCAACAAGCTCACACACTCACACACACACACACACAAACTCACTCACACACACACACACACACACACACACACAAGCCTCATGAGCTGAATAGTCTTGTTTTGGTCACGGATTAAAAATCTTTCCTTTACATCGTCACAACACCAGAGGTCACCATTCCACACAGAACCAAGACATCAAACCAAAGAGCTAGAGATTCATATTTATCGGTATATTATATATATATATATAGATATATATATATTACTGTGCTAATGCAGGGCTTTTTTCAGTAGATACAAACTCTCCATGCTTAGAATGTACACACGCCATACTATGATCTGTTACACAGTTGGTTTTCAATCAGTATTAGTTTAGTTTGTTTGTTCGCCGTCACAGCTTCAAGAGTCCATGTGGCGTTCTGGAAAAAAACCCACGTTTTTTTGATTGCAGTCTCATCCGTTTTTGTTGCATTTCTTCATCTTGTGATTCTTATTTTTTCTTCACACGTCATCTGTTTTTGGTCCTTTTTTAAAATAATATTTTTTTTTTAAACACCGTCTCTCTTTTAGCGTCGCTCTCCGAGTAAATCCTTCTCTCTCTCTCTCTCTCTCTCTCTCTCTCTCTCTCTCTCTCTCTCTCTCTCTCACTCTCTCTCTCTCTCTCTCTGCCACATGTCTGTCCGGGCCCGCGGCGCTGCTCCGTCATCAGTTTCATCTTCATCAGCGACGGGAGACGAGAGGAAGAGGAGGAGGGGCGAGGTGTTCCAGAGCGGCGCCGGATGGACGACAGGAGGGATGAGGAGCACGGCAGAGCGAGAGAGGGAGAGAGAGAGAGAAAGAGAGAAAGAAGGGGGGGGGGGCTTGTTGCCCATTGTGCCATCTGAGTCCCTCCTGGTGCAGCGTTGCCGTGGAGACACGCTGACCAGTTTCTGTGGTTACTCCAGCATGGCGTCCAGCTGGTCGGCCAGGTCATCAAACATGCTGCCGATGTCGTCAAGGATGCTCACCGTGGTCTTCTGCTCAGCCACGGAGCTACACACACACACACACACACACACACACACACACACACACACACACACACACACACACACACACACACATCATTACTAAAGACACTCTCAGGACTCTTTTCTAAAACCTGCCTCTCTGGATGCTTCACGAGAGCACAACAAGCTCAGTGTCGTCTGCAAATACAAAACACACCTTTTAACAACTACACAACATGTTTCTGATGCTTCATAAACAAATGTACGTCCTGCAAGTACAAAAACAAATACTCCATAGGCACACTATACTACAGTACTACACTATACTACACTACTACACTATACTACACTACTACACTATACTACACTACTACACTATACTACATTACTACACTATACTACAATACTACACTACTACACTATACTACAATACTACACTACTACACTATACTACAATACTACACTACTACACTATACTACACTACTACACTATACTACATTACTACACTACTACACTATACTACAATACTACACTACTACACTATACTACATTACTACACTATCCTACACTACTACACTATACTACAATACTACACTACTACACTATACTACACTACTACACTATACTACACTACTACACTATACTACAATACTACACTATACTACATTACTACACTATACTACACTATACTACAATACTACACTACTACACTATACTACAATACTACACTACTACACTATACTACAATACTACACCACTACACTGTACTACACTACTACACTATACTACACTACTACACTATACTACACTACTACACTATACTACACTACTACACTGTACTACACTACTACACTATACTACACTACTACACTATACTACACTACTACACTGTACTACACTACTACACTATACTACACTATACTACACTACTACACTACTACACTATACTACACTACTACACTATACTACACTACTACACTGTACTACACTACTACACTATACTCCAATACTACACCACTACACTATACTACACTACTACACTACTACACTACTACACTATACTACACTACTACACTATACTACACTACTACACTGTACTACACTACTACACTATACTACAATACTACACCACTACACTATACTACACTACTACACTACTACACTACTACACTATACTACACTACTACACTGTACTACACTACTACACTACTACACTATACTACACTACTACACTACTACACTACTACACTATACTACACTACTACACTATACTACACTACTACACTGTACTACACTACTACACTACTACACTATACTACAATACTACACCACTACACTATACTACACTACTACACTACTACACTACTACACTATACTACATTACTACACTATACTACAGTACTACATCTGATGATGACAGACGGATCATAACTTGTATTTGTGAAGTGTGTTTGTTTCAGTGAATATAAGAGTGTGTGTGTGTGTGTGTGTGTGTGTGTGTGCGCGTGTGTGTGTGTGTGTGTGTGTGTGCTTACTCCTCGTGTCGCAGTATCTTATCCTCCACGGCCTGCAGCGCTGCGGCCAGCGACGCACTCGTCTCCTCCAGCTTCTGATGCACCAAAGAATCCGCGCCGAAATCCGGCGTGGTCGCAGCGGGCGCCGCGACCACGCCCCCCGCCATGCCGCTGTCGATCGACACCCCCCCAATCGAGGAGCGGGGGGGCTTGACGGGCGGCGGGGTCGGGCTGGGGGTGGCGGGCGTCTGCGGCGTGGTGGGGGTCTGCGGGGTGTGCGGGCTCTGGGGGGAGGGGCTCAGCGGCTTGGCGTTCGGCGGGCCGGGGATGTTGGAAGGAGGGAAGCAAGGCGGCGAGCTGATCTGTCGGGCCACCGCAGGGTGCTGTTTGACCTGGGCGGAGATTGGGGACGGGGGGCTGGTCATGGTCATGGAGTGGAGGAGCTTGGCCGGTTTGGGCGCTGTGGGCGGGGGCGTCGGTTTGGGCGAGACGGGCGGCGGGATCTTCTTTCCTTCCACTACAGGAAATGGAAAGAGGGAAAAACAAGAGCAGAATTGGATCACCGACTGGTTTCTGTATCCTCCACCGTCACCTCTTTGACAGATTCAGTGCTAGTTTAGTCATCTCGGTAGAGACAGCGTGGCCTCGAGGTCAGTGCGCTTCACCAAAGTGCTTTTCAAATGAAAACAATCCTCCGTAAGCGCAACACAGCCAATGCCTTCTGGCGGCAGGATGAGTTTTGTTGGGTTCCTCGGGTGCCGTACAGACGTCTCTATTGCTAAGTGCTTGCCGATCGGTGTCGGAAACCTCCTCCACCTTTCAGACGTTTGAGTTTAGAGGGAGTAGATTGCGTCCAACAACTGTTGAAAGCCGGAAACCACCAATCACACTTATCAGTACGTCGATGTGTCGAGGCTCCACGAGTCCTTCTGACACTTCCCCGTGTACAACCGTGAACGACCGAATGCCTTCAGCTTGCTAACGCAGTCAGTTGGTTTCAATCGTACTGACACCTTCACGTAGACCTAACAAAGCGCTCGCCCGAACCCTTCAGTCATGGAACTGAGAGGCAACTTTCTGTAACCTACAGTTTGTACAATTTATCTTGCCCTGCCCCTTTTTAGTGCGTCGGTCCTTCCTATGTGGCCGTAAACACCTGGACCCCTCGTCTCGAGGCCGTCCAGAGAAGGCTGCGAACGTTACATCAGGTAAGGCTCATACGTTTGGTTTTGACAACTTGTTGTCAGTTGTGAAATCATTGCTGTTCTGCACGGATCCGGGTCAATAATCCAGTTCTGGCTTTGGGCAGGGATGATTAGGACCCTCGAAGACCCCTGAAAACCCATCAGCACCCCACAAATTACAAAAAAACACCCAATCATCACGATGCGAGTACCTGGGCTTCCAGGCGTCCCAGGGCCCGGCAGGGGGACTCTCTTGTTGGACACAGACGGCGGTGGAGTCTGCGGGCCTGGCTGTCTCTTGATCTGTGCCACGACGGGCTTCGGGGAGACCGGAGGCTTGGGTTTTCTCACGGGACCTCCTTCATTTGTCACCGTAGCTCCTTGGTCCATGCTGTCCCTGCGGGGCACAGCAGTCACTTGCGGTTGAGGTTGCGGTTGCGGTTGAGGTTGAGGTTGCGGATGAGGATACGGTTGCGGTTGCTCGGTCACTCCACTGTCGGACGGCGGGCGGCGTTTCACTGTGGCCGTGCCGTTCTGGTAGGGCACCGGTTGGGTGGTGTTCGGCTGCCCGGTTCCCAAGGGCTCTCCGTTGGCGGCCAGGTCGGCGTAGCCCTCGGGCTCCTTGTCGCGACTCTTGGGCCGCCGCTTGACGGTGGACGACTCCTGCAGGGTGAAGTCGGAGCCGTTGGGGTGGGGCTTGGAGCTGCGGGCACGCCGCTTGAAGGTCGCCGTGGCCTCCACCCTGGAGATGTCCTCCGGCGCGTAACCCCCGTCTCCCTGGGGACCCTCGCCGTCGCCCTGCAGACAAACACAAAATACACACTAACGGAAAATTCATACATTCGTGACAAGAGGTTATTTTTGCACAAACATTCAAAAACATTGACAGAGATAAATGGATAACACGAATAAAGCTTACAGAACACAGAAGCTTCACTATGGATTTATAATACATTAACTTTAGCACATCTAACTTTAGCACATTGACTTTAGCACATTAACTTTAGCACATCTAACTTTAGCACATTGACTTTAGCACATTAACTTTAGCACATTTAACTTTAGCACATTAACTTTAGCACATCTAACTTTAGCACATTGACTTTAGCACATCTAACTTTAGCACATTAACTTTAGCACATTAACTTTAGCACATTAACTTTAGCACAATTAACTTTAGCATTTAACTTTAGCACATCTAACTTTAGCACAATTAACTTTAGCACATTGACTTTAGCACATCTAACTTTAGCACATTAACTTTAGCACATTTAACTTTAGCACATTGACTTTAGCACATTACATTAGATAGATAGACTGATCGATGGATAAATAGATAGAGAGATAAATAGAGAGACAGATAGATAGATAGATAGATAGATAGACAGATAGATAGATAGATAGATAGATAGATAGATAGATAGATAGATAGATAGATAGATAGATAGATAGATAGATAGATAGATAGATAGATAGATGGATGGATAGACAACATATATAGATGTAGATATAGATAGCTACCTGTCCTTCTCCTTCTCCTCGGCCCTGCCGGCGGATGGTTAGGCTTCCCTCTTCTGCAAACGGCAGGTTCTCTGTCGAACTGCCACTGCCTCCAGAGCTGGGGTGTGGGGAGGACGGAGGGTTGGGGGAGGAGGAGGAGGAGGAGGAGGAATTATCAGGGAGAGGGGTGTTTTCGGGCTGGACGGAGGGAGAGGGGAAAGCAGAGGGAGTGGGTTGTTCGCGCCTGGCAGCCGCCACCAGCTCAGTGACCGGGCCGCTAATGGTCCTCCGTCGGTTCACCACTTCACCGTCCAGACCAATGGCGTCGCGTGATTTCCCCACCTGGTGAACAAACGGTCATACAATTGGTTGATCACGCTCGAGCTCGTTACCCGCGTAAATAATTGGGTATATTTGACATTTTAGAGTGAATGAACGCAGGGGTTCTCTATAATACCTGCAGGAAATTCTTTTGCAGCGCCATGCCTTTGGCTCCGCCTCCTATGGAAGACATTTCCAACATGGCGGCGATGCTCCTCACGCTACCCACGCTGCTGGTCTCCACGGGAGCCACCTCCACGGACATGCCCAGGTCGCTGGCCCGTCGCTGTTGGAGGTAAGGCACGTCCAGCAGCCCCCCCGTGGTGCTGAGCTCGTGCGGCTGCGCGTTGGCCTCCGTCAGGTTGGAGTTAGAGGTGGAGATGGCGGAGCTGGAGCGTTTGGGCGGCGGCGGAGGCGGGCCTTTCTTCTTCTGACGCAGGGCGAAGGGCATCGTCTGGTTGCGGTTGACGGTCTTGTCCTGGTTGCGCACCGAGTGGCTGCGGCTGACACGGTGGGTCACCGTCGCGTATTTGATTCCGTCTCCTCTGACGGCGGCAGAGGCCTTACACCCCACCACCTCCGCCTCTCCCTCTCCTCCTCCCTCTCGTCCCCCGCCTCCTCCCGCCCTCTCGTCGCACTCGCCGTCCGAGGCGGCGTACCGGTTGAGGCTGTGGGACCGCTTCGCCTGGAGCGCTGACGCCTCCTCGCCTTCTCCCTCCGCCGGCTCCGCCTCCGGCGGGAGGCAGAGGAGCGGGACCTGTGGTTGTTGGTTCTCCTTCCCCTCCGTGACCTGCGGTTGGTGCTGAGGGTGCGCCTGGTGCTGTGGCGGGACTTGAGGCTGCTGTTGTTGTTGCTGTGGGGGAAGCTGGGCGCACGGCGGCCCGCGTTGGGTCGGGGACTGAGGCGGGTGGGAGCGCGGCGACTGAGGCCTCTCGCCCTGGATGAACTGGGGGCACGGCTTGTGTTTGGCCTGCGGGGAAGCCGTGCTCTGGACGGAGGAGGCGGAGGAGGAGGAAGACGACGAGGTTCGAGTCTTGGTCGGCGTGTGAGGGGGCGTGTAGGGAGGCGCAGGCTGCGAATGGGAGTGGGAGTGGCGGTGTTTGCCTTGAGAGGAGACACTGCCTCTGTGGGAGGAGGCGCTGCCCTGGCTGCTCTGCTGCCTCATAGTCCGCGCCTCCTTCTTAGGTGGCCCAGCACCTCCTCCTCCTCCTCCTCCTGTGATCCCCTCATCGTGGTCTTTGCTGCGCGTTCTCTGAGCTTTGACCTCCGGGCCTGGCTGCGTCATGGCGCTCTGTAGCTCGGTGCTCAACTCACTGTCCTGGAAAGTGCTCATCTTCGGAGACGTGACCTCTGAGAAAAACAGAAAGTAGTCGTCGAGATGAATTAACTGGATCAATATTGATATGATATCATTACCAGACGGTCATCTGTTCGCTCACCGTCCAGAGGCGGCCCGTCCATCGACAGGACTTCCTGCTGCTGTGTGATTGGCGGGGGCTTCTTCCTGAGCGAGCCCCGCCCGTCTGAGTTGCGCTGCATTTCGGCGAGCCGCTTCACCGCCAGCATCAGCTTCTTCTGGTGGCCTAAAACATTGAAGGATTGAACTATTACAGTTCCTGTTCAATCAAGTCTTTAAAGGTAACTTTTAACATGAAGTTGTGATCAAAATAAATCCGATTTTCTTTGACAGTTGCATTAATATCATTCTTCAAATGTGAAAATAAGCTCCAACTGTAAAGCTCTGAAAACCAAATACGGTAAAAGTTTTATAGTGAATATATTTGATCACGTTAATATTTGATATTGTTGTAAAGCCGTTTTTAAGCTTTATACTTGGCTATTTTATTTCTACCTTCATTTAATCAGCCGTTGAGAGGACTGTGTGGCTAGCTAGCTTAACTGCAAACCGTTGTGTCTGAACACACTGAGCGCCAGCCGAGCTGAAGCTATTTACTTGATATAAAACTAAACTAGCTTATTGTTACTCAATGTTACTCATCTACACTCTGCTGTAGCACCACTGTACGCACTGCAACACTAGCTAACGCATTTTAGCCAGCAAGCTAACGCTTACGAACACTGAGCTAGCTAACGCTTCTTTTATTCATTAGATTACAGACAAATAATTAAATGCAGTTAAGTAGTTTTACCAACTGCCGGTTGAAAGAACATTATAAACCTTTTTACAGTTACATTTTTGAATTGTCCCATAAGCTTTTACTACATTTGGTCAGTTTTGCGGCTTCATTTTCAACACGTCTACGCCACACTGGGAATATTTGGGGATCACGTCCCTCATTCAACCTTAACCTTGAGCTCAAATTATAAAATATAAATATATACGTATTGAACATCTGTCTGTCTTACCCAGTTTGATGATACCTATTTCCTGCAGGTCCTCCCAGGTGATGTCGGTGATGAACTCGATGTTCTCGTAGCCGTTCTGCACCAGCACCTGGTGGTACTGGTTCAGACCGATGGCAGACAGCCATTCTCCGAGATTGGCCTACAGGAACACCAAGAACACGACTCCACAGCTGGTGACGTGCTTTTGAAAACATCTAACTGAATTACTGTGTCTGAATATGGCGTTGGTGTGTGTTGAATTGTACTCACAGGTTTCTGTTCGGGCAGCCACTCGGTGACACTTAGTTTGTTGATCTCGGAAGTCATCTTCTTTCTGTGACCTGGTTTAGTTATTCCAATAGCTGTCAGATCCTACAAACACACACACAGATACACAAGTAAGATAAAATGGTGGCTTTTTACAATTCAAATCTCCCCAAGACTCCAGCAGTCTCTCTCACACACACACGCACACACACACACACACACACACACACACACACACCAAGGAAAACTTGCAACACAAAGAAACAAGTGACAGCGTGACATCTGATGAGAGCTTCTGCCAGTTGAGAATAGAGCAGAAATGTAAATGTCTCAAAATGATAAGAAAAGCAAAGGAAAGCAAAAAAAAGCAAATGTCTGCAGCAAAGAGGGAAGCAAAGAATCACCTCGATTCCCCACAAAATCATTTATATTCAACGCCTGTCGCAGGCAAGCAAGGTCACGTTTAAAACACAATCTAAAGTCTATCAGAAGTCATGTGATGTGCACTTATTTTGGAACCGTAATTATAGTTAATAAATACACTGCATCATCCTGTCGTTGTGCGTTTACTTTGGTGTCTGTGTATTTTAGTGGCATTGTAGTGGAGATACAGGAACACACTGTAACAAACACACATGGACGACGACAGCAATTCCCGCCCTCCCCACACACACACACACACACACACACACACACACGTTTACATAACTCATGAATGATATGCAGGTGTGACCCAGTCGGACAGAATACTACGATATATCTCTGACGACAAAAACCTTTGAAAAGTCAGCACTGAACCATTCAGCATGCACAGCCCCGCAGTGTGCACACACAAATAATTTATGTGTGCTATAAATTATTTGCATGGAGGTGAGAGCGTCGGTCTGCTTCCTCAGAGCAGCAGCAGCAGGGTTGGAGGTGACGGGAGGGTCAGGAGGTGCTGATGTGGGTACATTGGGCGTATTTTCAATTAACGATTCCTTTCTTCAAGTTTCCTCTTTCAGCTCCAGTTTGTGTTTCAGACTGAAGTCTGACTGCCGCAGGATGTATTTACAA
Source organism: Clinocottus analis (assembly GCF_023055335.1). Taxonomy (NCBI): domain Eukaryota; kingdom Metazoa; phylum Chordata; class Actinopteri; order Perciformes; family Cottidae; genus Clinocottus; species Clinocottus analis. The sequence goes on from NW_027175887.1 coordinate 1,951,705, forward strand.
GAAAAAAGTATCACTAGGTTAAGGCAATATAACAATGTGAACGTAATATTCTCTCTTCTGAACACGTCGATTACAGACGCACTCCAGTGAGTTAGGATTATTTCATGGCGTTGAGGGGCTCGGCTCACAAGAGACAAGGTTCAAAGAACAAGAGTTCAAATCAAAGCAGCAGAGGCTGAGGTATCCAGACCTTTAGTCAGGCTATAAAAACAATGGATCCTACATTTCCCACAATGCAGCGCAATAGCATTTCCCCTTGTCTTGTTAAGGTCCCCATCCTTCAACTCCAAAACCAAAGTTGGCAGCACAGGCTTGCTGTTAAAAGCCTGAAGTCTCAAGCCCAACCCGACCCCGATGACATCATATCTGCATTGGACCGTGTAGCACGGTGAGCGTTTTAGCAGTCTGTGGGAGGCTTTTTGTAATTGTTTTAATGACTGTGAAGCGCTCCATACACCGCCTAAGCGCTTCTTTGCGCGTCACGTTTTCACAGCAGTGTAGAAACTTTTTTTTTTTTCTCTCATTGAAGTACATGAGAGTTTGGTGAGAAGTGGTGTTCATTAATTTAAATCCTAAATCAGACAGATTGGTTGGTATATTATGGAAACTGTTCAGACTAAGGTTGTTGGATATGTACTGGAATAGTTTTGGAAAACACTTATTTGCTTTTCTCATGAGAGACGGAGTTAAGATGACGCGTTTGACTCCACTCTCTCAACTGGATGGTAAATGTTAAGCTAGTCTTTGTGCTAAGCTAAGCTAACACGCTGCTGGTGGGGGCTTCACATTCACCCTACAGAAAAACTTCACATGTTGAATATACTCATCGGAATGGACCGGGGGCAGAGGAAGTACAGCTGAAACCGGTTTAGTGGACCGGTTTAGTGGACCGGTTTCATGGACTGGTTTAGTGGACTGGTTTAGTGGACCGGTTTAGTGGACCGGTTTAGTGGACCGGTTTAGTGGACCGGTTTAGTGCTCATTTGAGGATTCTTGAAAAGGAAATGGCATACATGCATCTGGAAAACATCAAGGAACGCACAAATCAAAGTCTTACAGACTCCTTTCTATTGTGGTCCTTGGAGGTGCCTGTGACCTCTCTGGTGTTTTTTTGGGGGGGGTGGGGTGGTTGGGAGTGGAGGGTGGGGTGGGGTGGGGGACATCGGGGGGTTTGGGTGCCTTACCTCCGGGGTCATTCGGCTAATGGTGGGCAAGTCATACCCAGCGCCCAGGAAGTTTGGAGCGTAGACCTGCAGCTGAAAGTCGCTCAGCCATTGGACAACGGCCTCTGAGCTCTACGGGAGAGAAGACAGGGGGCATGCTGTCACTGGCTTCTTCAACTCTCTCTGCAGGGGCCCAAGTAGGGCCAAACAAGGGGCCACTGCTCCTGTAGTCAGGAACTGTCCATGACAGTACATTATATACATTTACGGATGATTTTAATGCTCCAATGGCCTTGTAACCCAGCTGATTTTAGCCCTGGTTGGCCCCACGTGGCCCTGTAGAGAGAGAGAAAGGCCTCCAGTCTCTCAACGCTACAGGAGGAGCTGCAGGTGAGCAGACAGCTCGCTGGAAAATAAATGTTTCTATTAGAAGAAGCCCGAAAAGGCTGTCTTGCGTCAGCGTGGTGACGCTAACCAAAAAGAATAATATACGCACACACACACACACACACACACACACACACACACACACACTCATTGTCCTCACACACACGTCCCCACAAGAACTCTCTCTTCCCTCAAATATTCGCACGGTGCAACAGGAATTTTCCGTTTTTTAGATGTTGGGCCGAAAAAACTGAACCAACTGAGACAAGGCTAACAAAAAAGCTCAACATGTGCAGCTGGAAAAAAAAATCATTGCGGGAATATGAACCTATAAATAGAAAGAAATATACTACCTGTGCTACATAACCTGCATCGCTCATGACTCATTACATCAATACTCTTAGGGTGATTTTATCTTCAGCGTCTTTAGATATATATATATATATATATATATATATATATATATATATATATATTTATATATATATATTGTATGTAACAATTAATGGGGATGTCCTCCACCTCCACACTGTCCCTCAAAGCTGATTGGTTCCCACCGTTCATCATCTTCACCCTACTGAGGGAAATGTTATGGGTGCTGAGGAATCGGGACTCTAGCTAACAGATGGCCATGGGAACATGCCTCACATGGCAGCACACACAAACACGCACACACACACACACGCACACACACACACACACATAGACGCTCACTGAAGGCAAGCGATGCACACATCCGCCACGACCACCTGCTTTTTAAATATGCTCATTGGTTTATCACACTTGGAATTATTAAACAATGAAGACATGGACTTAAATGTGGGCCCACACTCATATAGAAACACACACACTCACACACACACACACACACACACACACACACACACACACACACACACACACGCTACAGTAAATAACAGTTTACTGTACATGGGTGTAAGCTCAGATTTCACACTTCTTGTGTTGAACGAGTCCACCCACGGCATGCACACAGCTGAGCACCTGCCAGCACACACACACACACACACACACACACACACACACACACACACACACACTCCGATATCTTGCCTGGGGCGCACCTACCGAGCATCAATTGAGAGACATTCGTCTCAGCAACAGAAGAAGAAAAATACCGCAATGGAAAAGGCGAAAGCTGCAACTAAAAGGAGTGAATAACAATGGACAGCAGGTAGCAGATAAACAAGAGAAGGACACTCTCTCTCTTTCTCACACACACACACACACACACACACACAGGACTTCATTCCCGGACCCAAACAAGATCAAACCGGAGATCTTCCACTCACACACTCACCGTGTCGTGGCTGCATCCGAACACTCGCAGCACGGACGAGGCCAGTTGCGAGAGAAACCGTTGGGACATCTTGGTGTGAGTAAATATATATAGTCTGTGTGTGTGTGTGTGTGTGTGTGTGTGTGTGTGTGTGTGTGAAAGAGAGGGCTGTGTTTGGGGTGACTGAGGAGCTACATTCTCATCACGCCGCCGCTAGAAGTGGACGGTGTGTGTATGCGACTCGCGTGCGTTTGGATGAAAGATGGAGAGAGGACTGAGTCTGCGGTGAGACTCCGGGTCTGTCCTACCTTCCCCTCGCCTGGCCCCTCCCCCTTCCTGGTCGCCACGGCATCGTAAGGCGGCGCCTCGTGCAGCGGACAGCCCGATTGGCTCGATGTCCGAGAGGAGCTGGCGGAGCCTGCCGGGAGAAAACACCACTGGCCAGTTAAACACCCAGTTAAAAACCAGTCGCCCTGTCGCTGTGAACCTTCCGGCCGATCAACAGGTGAGTTGACTCCGCCACCCTGACCTCCGCCCTTCTCCTCCGAGTGATTTCGGACTCAATCTCCCTCGTTGCTCTGAGAGGGAGCCAATCCCATTCTCGCTGTCCAAGACATAACAAACCTCCTTAACCAATCGCACCATGCTTCCTCCTACATCCCCTCCCTTGGCCATCTGTCTGTTTAACCAGCCAAGATCTATGTGTGTGTGTGTGTGTGTGTGTGTGTGTGTGTGTGTGTAGAAGTGATATTAAGACATTTTTCATCAAAAGATCAGTGGTTTATGACTTGTATTTTTCAATTTTTCTCCCTGATTTTCATCTTTTTCTCTCTATTTTAAACAGCCCCTTCCCAGCAGCCAGTGGGGTAACTGCATTTAGTCATAAAGACTTCTGTAAGTATACTAATTACTATATCTTAGTAAAGTGACTACAGTGGGACAGTAACTGGGTTGAAGGAGGATGCTCGTCCCCAGCTGACCCCGCCTCCTACCTGCAGGCTGGTCCACAGACTTGGACTGCTCCATCAGATGCTCCTTGGCTTTGGCCGACTGGGACAAGACTGTGGCCAGAAGCTGCAACGAGCACAAGAACACAAACGCGTCCACGTGAACATTCATCCAGCGGCTCGTCGAAGGACTGGACGTGGTTAATGTTGCGACGTAAAGCGTTGGTTTGTGGAAGCCACGAGTTCGGCATTTTCGCCGTCGCCATCTTGGTTTTTTGCAACCGAGCAACACGAGAGGGCGGAGCTAAATGCAATTACAAAACAATGGTCCCTGGTGAAACAAAAACTGTGTGAAAGGGTTAAAGCACAGACAACTCTCAGACCGGACAACGCTGTGCTAGCAATCTGTCAATCACAAAGAAGCCCCGCCCCTAAAGTACATCCTGCTTTAAATGATTCGAGATTGAAGAAGACTTGAAACTACAGATGCAGATATAAACTTTGTGTACAATAAATCAAGAGAGAAGTGGAGTCATTTTCTCATCGACTTCTATACAACCAGACCGGAAGCTGTTGGAAACATTGTTGGTTTAGCGTCAAGAGCGAATCAAAGCAATAAAGCTTTGTGTTGTAACTACACAATGAGCTAAACGATGCTGAAACGCTCTATAGAAGAACTGCAGAGATGGATGATAACTCTCTGAAGGTTGTAATATTCACATCAGTACCATCATGCATCATCGAGTGTACTCTTAATGAATTACAGTAATAACTTTACACAATAATGTACCCTCAGCTGGAAAAACAAGTCAATTAGTTGTCTTTTTTCATTTTTTTTGCATTGTCATTAAGAAACACTTCTTTTTTTAAAACCGTATCTTCTCACATCAGATTGAGCAGGAGAGGCTGTCTGGAGATAAAAGATGGAGACGTTTGCCATCTATCGCCACATCAATCACATAGAAACCTCGGCTGTGGAGCTTCCACTGCGAGAGACTGGTGCTGATGAGACGACGGAGGAGACAGATGCTCCCCGTCAGTCTCGGCTGCGAGTTTTAGGTGACTTAAAAGTGCTTTTCAGGGTAAATAAGCAGAAGAACTCATGCGGAGCGTCGCCTCTGTGGTTGTCCAGTAAATATGTATGTCACATGTAAGACCTGTGAGCACGAAAGAGTCCCTCATGAGTCGGTCTGCTGGTGGCGGGTGAACGACTCTCTCTGTTACACGAGTAACTCACTAATTCAATTCATTTGTATCCCCCACCCAAAAGAATTCAGAGGGCTTTATAATCGTTTCGGCCTCAGACATCCTGTGTCTTCACCTCGGAAAAAGAAACAGAGCAACGTGATGGAATACATGCGGACAAATTTAACAAAAACATTTTTTCCAGGAGACTTCCTGTAAAATAAATCTTGACATTTTCTTCTCAGCAGTTTATTAAATCGTTTAATTTTCCCAGCAGCCGCTTTGTCATTCTGTTACTGCCGATATTGTTCTCTTTGGTTGTGATTCTATGCACTTACAAAACAAAGTGTGCATACACAAAGTTGTGTCAGGCTACGTGTGTGTGTGTGTGTGTGTGTGTGTGTGTTTGTATACCTTGACGCCCTCAGCCTGAGGATGGAGGACGTGCTGCCCGGTGCTGCCGGCACTCTGACCGCTGCCCGATGACCTCACGCTGGTCACACTGCCAGAACTACCCATACTGCTGCGGTCTCCACCTGCAACAGACACACACACACGCGCACACACGCACGCAAGCACGTACGCACACACACACACACACACACACACATACAAGCATTCACACACGCATGCAAACGCCCAAACGATATGTATAGATTTTGTACATACAAACACACGCATGCAACAAACAGATGGATGCACAGTCACCAACACACACACACACACACGCACACACGCACACACACACACACACACACATTGAGTGGTTTAGCTGATATCCAAAGCAACGTGGTAACAGGTGTGACTCTCCATTGAAATGCACTGGGCAGCATGTGGTTGGATGGGACGGACAGGGTGACGGACGATTGAGCGAAAAACGCAGAGGTGGAGTTAACAAGACACACCTTTCACTTTCACACACAGACACACACAAACACACCTTTCCTCTCACTCTTCTTCTATCTCTGTCTCCTAATTTCTTTCTTTTTTTCCCCCCTTCTTCTCTCTCTCTCACACGAAAATGTCTGCACACATCCAGTTGGAAAGACACACAGACTGTAGACCGATGCAGATGTGGCCGCCCTCCTACACATTAGGCCACTGAGTTGAGCTGAGTTTAGATGGAGGGATAAGCAGGACATGGGGGACTGTCGGGAGCGGGTCAAAGAGTATCTGAA